>NW_024882719.1:0-211953 GCF_019059575.1 Amphibalanus amphitrite | reverse complement strand
CGACGGTCTCCGTCATTGTCAATGTCGCCTGCGTGGGGGAAAATTGGCATACAGCGCAAGATTCGGTAATGTGCTGCGTGTCCTTATGTGAATTTAGCAGCGCTGACATAGTTTTTGATAGCGCCCATCGCGCCCTCAACCCACTCGCCTAGTTGCTTGAATCATAGGGGCGGTATTGAGGCCCATACGGTCCGTATGATCCTTCTTACAGTGTCAAACATATACATAACTATGTATGTAGGAGAGGTCGTAGAACCCATACAGCTGTTTTGCCCTTGTTTGCCCCTGGTACCCTAAAACAAATAAGAAAATGATGTTATAGTAGCGTCATGCCACGCCATTTTCGCTTTAAGAATTGCAAAACTTTGAAATCCTGTACAATATTAAGATTTTAATGAATCAAGACGTAACAATAAGCATGTGCTTGATTCTTCGATGTCTTTTAAACCGCCATTTGTTTAATTTGTGATTTTGGCCGAAATATGTATTTATTCAACAAATTGATTTTGTTTGTTTTGTTTTTTCTTTAATCGTTATGAAATGGAACAATTTGAGTTTATTGAAAAACAAACTCGGAATGCATGTTATAGAAGTTGTTCCTGTGCACTTACGTTCAAATTATTAGGACCCGTCGGTAAGAAATGTAGACTTTTTTTTAATTTTCGACGTCACGACACACAATTTTTTTTTTAGTTTTAGACGTCGTACGTAAACGAAATAGCACGATTCGATTTTCGTCAAAAACTGCATCAGACAGACTTTTTAGGGTGTTAATAATTAATCAGCTTTAAAGTTTAAAACGTGACCTCACTTGACCTGACCCTAGCCTGCCCTCGACCTAAAGTTCATCCATATATAGTCCATATCACTAATGGAGTATGCCAATTCAATTCTATGATTAAAATGGCTCATAAAACATGTGCCGAACATGTCCTTTTCTATATTTCGGCCTAGTTGACCTGAACTGACCTTGACCTTGACCTTTGCATGACATCTCATGCCCTGGTAGCTTAACAACACGTTTTGGGTAGGTAATCAATCTCAGTTGATTCTTTGCCAACTGCGCTCCAAAGCCGATAATGTAGAAACTAGCATTTTGCACCCTTGACCTGACCCTAACTTGACCTCTGAACTACTCAAGAAAAATATTTTGGCTCCAAATGTCTGTCTTGTTGATAGCTTTCAAATGTCGTTTCCCCGTTTCTTTTTACGACAATCGGCTCGGAAGCATGGGCAGGGAGGGCAGAATCTTCCCCCCCCTTTTCCCAGCAGAGTGCGTATTGCTGGATAGCCCAGCGGGGCGCGGGTTGACCATCCCCGACCGAGAGGTGGGTGCCGCGCCCTGACGGGGTTTTCACGATTGCAATGTGCAGGCCAAGAGAGCTCATGTAAATGACACACCGGACCTTTGATTGAAGCCAGATCGTATGACGCCGACCACATATTTCGATCGTCAGGTCACGGATCTTGATGGCGTGGCATACCTAACACATTAGTAAGCCTCTGCACCGCCCTATAAAGGTTGCAGTTTCGCATATCTCTCACTGCCAGTGATCTTTCAAGGGGAAGATAAACTAGCAGGACTACAATGTAACTTCCTGGGGCTTCATTAATTGCACATTTCGGATTCGGGTTACCTGTGGTCGGGTCGGTCATATGACTTCACTGGCGGATACAGGGGGGATCATTTGCGGCAAATGCACCATCCCCCGCAGCGCCCGAAATCGACGGAAATTTGCGGTTGTTCGAGATTGAAACGAAAACCCGAACTAGTGTAATGGTGCAAAGTTTGTTTTAAACCGGAGTATTGCATAAGGAATCGAAATCCGACAAGTTTTTGGAATTTGGAGAAACTTTGTTTCGGGGTATGCCCCCCCCATCCCCCTGCAGCGAACATGACTGCCTCTCTCGATCCACCAGTGTGTTACCTTACCATTAAAAGTCACTGGCAAAGATATATACGCTGTAGTTTTAGCGCCGGATATTATTTTGGATTATCTGAAGCAAATGAAAAGTGATTTTCTATACTACTATTTGTGGTGACGAGTTCTGTCTGTTACCGAGGTCGCGACTTGGTGCTACGTAGCGCGGGTTGCAGGTCAGGCTGTTGCACCTGGCGCGCTGAAATTTGCGCAACTTTATAGAACAAGAATGGACAACGTGCCTTTGAGGGGTCTCGGTTCGATCGGGTCGATAGCAAGCGCGTGGCGCGGGCCGAAAAGTGCAAATTCGCGTCATAGACTTTATGTACATGCATAAATCGGCTTGCAAAAACGGGCAAAAAAGGCTAAATTTGCCCGACACGGGTCTGGTCCCCGTGCAATATCTCGGTAACCGTGGGCCCGATCTTCACGGGGAAAACAGCATCGTGTAGAAAATCGAACGGGCTATCGAATGGTGTGCGGTGCAGGGGATGGCACGCGCCACGTGCACATGTGAGGGCAATTTCATTTCAAAAAGGAAAAAGTTTCACAAAAAAAAGTGAAAACTCCAGCCCAGTTATAGGATCGGAACGGTGAGGGACTCCGGCGATTGGCTATGAAAAAGCTAGGATGAATCCCAATCTCGTCCGATGTTTTACCTGGCATAATCTGTCTTGACATCCAGATGTACAAATAAATCATTTTTCAATTACACAAAAAAGAAATAAATAAAATCAAGATGAAAAGTTCCCGCTTAGGATACTCTCATTTTGAATTGTGTTCCAGCAATCCTGGATTAGTTTTTGTTCCATTCTTTAACTTCATCGACGACTCGTGTGAGTCTTTAGGACCTTATTGCATGAATAGAGATGTTTTACTTCTCCATATATGATATATTTTACATCAAAAATATTTATTTAAACACATTTTGCGCCACTAGACGTAGGTGGGCTGCTGCGGCTGCTGTCCCTCGGCCCAGAAGAGCTCCGGGTGCTCCTGACGCAGCTGGGCATACTCGGGAATCTGAGCCGGCGCCACGGGCAGGTGGGCACCTCGCGGCTGGAAACCACCCTCGCTGGCCACGTACGAGATCTGGTAGGTGTTGCCGTCGTCACCGACAAACTGGAAGTTGCCCTGCTGGGTGATGCTGCCCGTCTCCGGCTGCGGGCCCGGGTACACGCTGCCCTCCTCGGCGACCTGAAAAAAGACGTACGAAGTTACTAAAAGAGTTTGTGAAAGCATAGGCCTCTCCACTGTTTATTTACCATTTTATCCGCACGCAGGTTGCGCTTTGCTCATTTTGGATGATCTTGTTTGGTCTCATCTTGCTCATTTTACTACTTTATTGCTAAATATTGCTGGAATGTCGTTATACAAAGGCACTGCTTATGACTCATTGCTATAGAAAGGATATAATTTTGCCGTATTCCTGACTTTGCGTGTTGCTCGTTACTTACGGCCTGTCCGTTGTCCTGCTGATAGCTGTGCTTGTAGTTGCCGGTGTTGGGGTCCTGCTCGAAGCTCTGGCTAAGAATGTTGATCAGCGGCTGGGGGCTACCCGAGTACTGGTTGGGCTGGTAGCTTATTTGGGGAGCGGCCGCGGCCACAGCCACAAGGCAGGCAACGATGATGATCTGGAAAGGCAAGATGATGATCGTGAGTGCGGAATACTCTGTTAATTATTTTTGGTTTTACACACCCCAAAATGGCCAGAAGTAGCTAACAAAAGCTTCAGTGTTGATGCATACATAGATGTTCATGGAACAAAGACCAATATGAATTACTCCAGATTTCCAGAATAGTCTACTCCTCGTTTCGACTTACAGTGTTCATTTCTGCTGATTGTTTGAGGTGGCTGACTGTGTTGTGAGTGTCTGCTGGATAGCTCCACTGGCTTTATACGGCTGAGGCTGCAGCAGGGCCATCTATCGGCCAGGGTCACAGACTCGCCGAATGGACGTCCGACCGGTCTCAGTCATTGTCAATGTCGCCTGCATGGAGGAAAAAATTGGCATACAGCGCAAGATTCAGTAATGTGCTGCGTGTCCTTACGTGAATTTAGCAGCGATGACATATAATTTATGACAACGTATAGACGACTACAGAATGATGTTCCACTTTTCACAGCAATGATTAGCCTGGAGATGTAGGCTGTGTGTCATATATCATATATGAAGTGATGGTCCCATTGCGTACAGAGCACGCGACATAAGAAAATCTAAGTGTGTATTATTGGGCGATGCGGGGATAGATAAGCCAGAATACAGATATAGAGATCATGAATTGAGAACTTTGCTTGCTTGAATATTAACTGAATAATATTACTTAGATAGTAATCACAGCTTTAACAGTAAACGTAACATGGTGTCAGAAGTTTATTGAACCTATTACTTTAGATGAATAAGTGAGTAGCTCTCAATAAGTTGATAAAACATGGCGCAAGGATTTCCACTTCCACCACCACTGACACTGACACTGTCAAAGACCGATTCTCTGGCTGCACCGTGGAAGACATGGAAAAGACAGTGGGATAATTATTCGATCGCAACCGGCTTAAATGAAAGGCCGGAAAATGTTTAAGTGGCGACTCTACTGACATGTTTGGGGCCTGAAGCCTTGAACGTACTGGACGGATTGTGTCCAAATGAAGAAGATCAAAAGAAACTAGCGACTGTACTTGAGAAGTTCGAAGAGTTCTGCGGGGGATCTAAAAACGAGACATTTGAAAGATACAAATTTAACTCAAGAAACCAAGAAAACGAAGAGCCCGTTGAGTTGTATCTAGCCGAATTGAGAAAACTGGCCAAATCCTGCAACTACAGAGATCTAGAAGACAGTTTTATTAGAGACAGAATCGTTTTAGGAGTCCCTGACGTGTCTGTACGTAAGCGTCTCCTACAGGAGCCAGATTTGACTCTAGCCAAGGCTATTTCAGTTGTCAAAGCACACGAGGCGACACAAAAACAAATGAAGGACTTCGCCGGAGACACCAACGCCGAGGTGCACGCACTACAAAGGCGTCCCCCGGTACAACGCAGTCTTGCTGCGGCTAACAGACATGAAACGCCAAGGCCCCGCGAGTGCAAATTCTGTGGGAGAATGCACCCATTCAAAAAGGAGAGCTGCCCTGCGTGGGGAAAAGCCTGTCAAGCATGTGGCCGACGGAACCACTTTGCAACGAAATGCCGGTAGGTACGCAGAAGTGCGTCTACTTGAGCCGGATGCAGTCCAGGACGGCTGTGTAGAAGACGGCGCGAGTCAGCACCAAACGGAGAACACTCTGACTCTGGAGATCGGTGCTCTGTCATCGCGAGACGCAGGCAAGCTGTTCGCAAACTTGCTGCTCGGCAGTGACCACTTACAGCGGTTCCAGCTGGATACGGGTGCGTCTGCCAACATAATACCGCAGCACGTCTACAAAAAAGCTTGTGTGGACAGCAGCATGAAGAAGCTTAAGCGGTGTGATATATCGCTCGTCATGTTCAACAAAAGCACAACCAAAGTCGTTGGCAAAGCCGAGATAGACGTTCTGAACCCGAAGAATGGGTCAAGATATGTGGTGGAATTTTTGGTGGTACGCGAAGACTTCACCCCACTGATTGGGCTGAAAACACTGCAGACAATGGAGTTGATCGAAGTAAGGTCGGAGAACATCGACTACGTGAATGATTTAGATGTAAATGAGAGCAAAGAGACTGGCTTCTACAAAAATGAAGCAAGAGGAAACAGGGCTGGTGAGAAGAGCAGAGCTGCAAAAGCAGACCTGAAGGTACACAAGCAAGCGCTACCGGAAAGAAGCACAAACAAAGAAGCAGAGAAAAAAGACTTCTCAACAAATGATTTACATGCGCAGTACCGAGATATCTTCACTGGGGTCGGAAAGCTACCCGGAAAGCTTCATATCCAAACTGATGAGTCAGTGAGACCAGTACAACTAGCTGCAAGATCGGTTCCAGAAGCAATGAAGCATGACATCAAGGACGAGCTGGACCGTTTGGTGAAAGACGGCATCATTTCGACGGTGTCAGAACCGACTGACTGGGTATCCGCCATGGTAGCCGTAAGCAAGCCCACAAAAGGAATTCGGATCTGTATCGATCCACAGCCATTAAACACGGCCATCAAACGAAACCACTATCCGCTGCCCACGATAGAAGACTTGACTCCCGCACTAGCAAACGCTAAAGTGTTCACTGTCTGCGACGCCAAAAGTGGGTACTGGCATGTCGAGCTGGACACGGCCAGTAGCTACCTCACGACGTTCGCTACACCGTGGGGTAGGTATCGCTGGCGACGCATGCCGTTTGGCCTGTGTCTAGCGTCCGAAGAATTCCAGCGAAGACTCCATCAAGCTCTCGAAGGCTTGGAAGGCGTGATGGCAATAGCAGACGACATACTCGTCTACGGGAACGGTTCCTCTCACTCAGAAGCCGTGGAAGATCATGATAGAAAACTGTTATGTCTACTAGAAAGGTGCAGAAACGTAGGACTAAAACTGAACATGGAGAAAATGAAGCTCAGGCAGACTGAAGTGAAGTATATGGGCCACATCTTCACACCTAATGGCATGAAGGCAGATCCTGACAAGGTAAAGGCAGTCAAGAACATGCCTGCCCCAGAGGACCGCAAAGGTGTGCAAAGAGTGCTTGGCCTGGTGAACTATCTACAGCGGTTCGCCCCCAACCTCGCGGAAGCCTCTGCACCTCTCAGATCGCTTCTCAAGAAAGAAAATGCATTCATCTATGAGGAGGTACACAAGCGGTCATTGGAAAAAATCAAGGAGATCATAACTCAAGATCCCGTGTTGAAGTACTATGATGTCAAGAGAGAGGTTGTGGTACAGGTTGATGCATCCAGCCATGGGCTGGGAGCCTGTCTTATGCAAGACGGCCAGCCGGTAGCATATGCATCAAGAGCGCTCAATGAGACCGAAAAGAACTACGCTCAAATCGAAAAGGAGCTTTTGGCTATTGTGTATGGACTCAACAAGTTTGAACGCTTCACCCAAGGAAAGAAAACTAAGGTGGAGTCAGATCACAAACCTCTCGAGTCGATCATGAAAAAGCCGCTGGTGAGCGCACCAAAACGACTCCAAAGAATGATGCTCCAGCTGCAGAAGTATGATTTTGAAGTTGTCTACAAACGTGGCCAGGAGATGTACATAGCGGATGCTCTCAGCCGAGCACATGAGGCCGAGGCCACAGACGACAAACTCAGGGGTCATGTATGCCTCATAGAAGAAATTTCGTCAGACGAAGTGGAAATAAGAAACATGAATGCCTTGGAACACAGTCCGGTGTCAGACAGAACGACAAAGCTCATTCTACAAGCTACAGAAGAAGATCAAGAGATGCAAGAAATGATCAGAATGATCAAGAACGGTTGGCCCGGCAGCAAGAAGCAGCTATCTGACCAGCTGAGACGAAACGATACCTTATCTCGTCCCGGAAGACCGTCGACACTGAACGAGGCACCAGTGCGTGGTCAGACCGGCTTAACCAGCACTTTGCGACCGTGGGAGCCCGTGTGGCGGCGGCGATTGACAGTGAGCGGACGGACCGAGCCGCCCTCCCTCCGCGGCCGCGCTGTGTGGTGAGCGGAGCGTTCCGCGTCCGTCCCGCGACGCTGCCGGAGCTGTCGGCCGCCGTCCAACGGATGTCCGGTTCTCGGGCTTCCGGCGGCGACGGCATCACGATAGGCATGATTCGCATGACTCTCCCAGTGATTGGCCCAGAACTGCTGCATGTTGTGAACGCTTCCCTATCGACTGGAGTGCTACCTACGCCGTGGAAGGCGGCAGATGTTATACCACTGCATAAGTCAGGCTCTAAACTCGAACCGAACAACTATAGGCCAGTATCGATCCTTCCAACAGTTGCAAAAATTGTAGAACGTATTGTCTGTGAGCAACTTATGACTTATCTGATAGATCACAATATCCTATGTAATGAACAGCACGGATTTAGACCAGGACACTCTACTGAGACAGCTATGCTTCATGTAATCGGCCACGTAGTTGAAAATTTGGATTCCGGCCTTATTTCATGTATTACGACGGCGGACACGTCTAAAGCTTTTGATTCCGTTAAGCATTCCAGACTGTTAGACAAATTAGGATGGTATGGCGTATGTACCCACTGGTTTGAAAACTGGCTAACCGAGCGTTCTCAGCGCGTTAGGGGAGGAACGACAGCTGCGCCTGTCACGCACGGCGTGATCCAAGGTTCATTGCTAGGGCCGATCTTGTTCCTTCTATTCACCAACGACATGCCAGCTTACTTTGATGACTGTAAAATCGTAATGTATGCTGATGACACACAATTTGTCCACTCGGGTAATCCATCAGACTTACCCGACCTTCGGCAGCGCGTAGAAGCAAGTCTAAAGGTGGCGAGTGTTTGGTTTGCGGACAATAGCTTGCGCATAAACCCATCTAAAACCGACGTTATGGTCGTCAGGTGTAGGCAGCGACGTGATGTTGACTTTTGTATTAACTTTGACGACACTATTATTAATCCATCACCATCAGTCAAGGTTTTGGGCGTGTCCGTTGATTGTAATCTAACATGGGTTTCGCATGTGTCGCTGGTGGTGCGTCGTTCTTACGCAATTATCAGCGGTCTGGGCAAGATGTCTCGCCGTTTGCCATCTGAAGTGAAGAGATTTTTAATCGAAGCACTGGTGTTCCCTCACATTTTATATTGTTTGACTGTATATGGTGCTTGTGGTTTAACTCAACGCCACCGCCTGCAAAAAGTTCTTAATCACTGTGCTCGCATCATCTTTTGTGCTAAAAGGTACGATCATGTTTCACCGCTATTAAAGCAGCTCCACTGGCCGACCATTGAGGACCTCATAACTGAACGCGATATGGCCATGTTATTTAGAACCATACATCATCCGTTAGCTCCCGACGCGTTGCGTGACCGGGTGGTGTACCGGAGAGACGTGGCGGAGAGAGATACGCGCGGTACGCTCTCCGGTCTGCTGCAGCCGCCCCGGGTGCGACGGGAGTTCGCCCGGAAGTTTTATACTTACCGGGCGACGGCCGCGTGGAATCGGTCCCCCTCTGATGTTTGGGAGGCGAGGACCGCTCGGGGATGCCGGGGCGCCGTTAGGACTTGGTTGCGGGCTTCCAGCGAACATTAGGACGGTTTGTTAGACCGGCTGGCTGTGATGGTAAATTGGTAATATGTCGAGTGCTGATTCTATCCAAGTGTACATATGTATTGTATCTTGTATGACTCTTAGCCGTAAAAGCCATCTATGGAGGCTATTCGAAATACATCATCATCATCATCATCATCATCAGCTGAGACCGTACTACAACGTCAAAGAAGAGCTTTCCACTAGGGATGGGCTTGTCCTGAGAGGCGAGCAGATCGTGATCCCAAGGTCCATCCGCCACATCTTGAAAGAGCGAGTGCATTCGGCACACATCGGACTGCAGGGATGCCTCAGAAGAGCTCGTGAGGCGATATACTGGCCAGGTATGACGGAGGAACTGAAGGAGCTGGTCACCAGGTGCAGTGTATGTCTGGAGTACGGTAGAAAACAACAACGGGAGACACTGAGCTCACAAGATATACCACAGCGACCATGGCAGTACATAGCTTGCGACATGATGGAGTTCAAGAACCACTCGTATCTGGTGACAGTTGATACATTCTCGGATTTCATTGAATGTGATAGGCTTAGTGACAAGAGAGGAAGTGAAGTGATAAGGATCTTAAAGTCCCAGATGGCAAGACACGGATTGCCCGAAAAAATGATGACGGACAACGGGCCGCCTTTCAATTCAGCTGAGTTCAGACAATTCGCTGAGAAGTTCGACTTCAGACATCAGACGAGCTCGCCAGGATATCCCCAGTCAAATGGCAAGGCGGAAAGTGCTGTGAAGATCCTCAAGAATCTCATGATAAAGGCAGAAGCGGACGGCCGAGATGCCTACTTGGCGCTGCTCGACTGGCGCAACACACCGACCGAAAGCATCGGTAGCTCACCGGCACAAAGATTGCTCGGTCGCCGCACACGCACACTGCTCCCAACTACAAAGTCACTTCTCAAACCCAAGACAGTGCGCGACGTCCCCAGCCGATTAGCTGATCGCCAGCAGAAGCAGGCCGTCTATTACAACAGAGGTGCAAAGGATCTTCCGATGCTCAGCGAAGGGGAGCATGTCTACATGGCCCCTGCACCAGGACGTAACCAGTGGAGGGCGGCTACCGTCAGCAAGTATCTGTGGAACAGATCATATCTCGTGAAGACTGACTATGACGGCGGCGTGTATCGCCGGAATAGACGTCACCTCCGCCGTGACCCGGGTCAGGACAAGCCTCCGTATCAAGAGGCCGGGTCACGACCGACCTTCGAAAGGGCTCGACCGGCACCGGACAGACCAGGAAGGGGTGCAGCGACACGCCAGTCATCTGATGATGAGTATATGTATATACCCGTCCCCAGTGTACCAAGACAAGTGGCTGCTACGCCACAACAGGCTCAACACAGAGAACAGGCGCAAGTGACTCGATCTCCATACCTACTCAGAAGCAGGAGGAGAGTCAACTGAGCATGTTCAGAAAAGGGAGGATGTGTCATATATCATATATGAAGTGATGGTCCCATTGCGTACAGAGCACGCGACATAAGAAAATCTAAGTGTGTATTATTGGGCGATGCGGGGATAGATTGGCCAGAATACAGATATAGAGATCATGAATTGAGAACTTTGCTTACTTGAATATTAACTGAATAATATTACTTAGATAGTAATCACAGCTTTAACAGTAAACGTAACAGGCTGTACCCCATCACACGGGCTGAGTTCACATAGTATCAGAGGCGGATCCAGCTCAGAGTTTTTTTTTTGGGGGGGGGGGCAACCATAACAATTTATCAATTCTTTCCATACCTCGTCCATAGGCGTAATGTTAAAATTATACCGTTTGGGAGGGGCAAATGCCCATTTTGCCCCCCCCCCCTGGATCCGCCACTGAAAATTATAGCTTTGTCCCAATGCCCATAATCGACACGCTTAATTGCGTGATAAACGGCACAACTTAGCGCTCCGGTCAACTGCTAGCTTCTGAGGAGCGGAACATCATTCTGTAGTCGACTATACATCGCTCCCTCAACCCACTTGCCTATTTGCCTGTATCATAGGTCGGCATTGAGGTCCATACGGGTCGTATGATCCTTCTTACAGCGTCAAACATACATATCAGGGAGGTCGTTGAACCCACAAACTGTTGTGCCCTTGGTTGCCCCTGGTATCCCTAAAACAAATGAGAAAATGATGTTTTAGTGGCGTCATGTCACGCCATTTTCGCTTTAAGAACTGCAAACCTCAAAATCCTGTAGGTACCAGGGCCCTGTTCGGTCGCTGTTTTTATATCAGCGTGCTGTCGGGTTTCCCCATATAAGGAAGTTATTGCTGGCGCTTCTTGGCCTCTCATTGGTCTAACGAATAAACCACTTGAATTTCTACCAATGAGGAGCCAAGAAGTAGCAGCATGCTGATAAATAAACGGGGTGCGAACAGAGCTCTGGTTCAGATTTTAAGAAACAAGACGTAACAAAAATCATGGGCGTGTTTCTTCATATTCTTGCAAATGGCTATCTCGTTTAATTTGCGATTTTGTCTCATCTTTTGTAATCCAACGAACTGATTTTTTTTTGGGTGGAGGAAATAATAAAATGCAACATTTTGAGTTTATTGAAAACCCGGAATGCATGTTAACCTTCGCCCCAGTGGGGGGGGGGGGCATATGTTACCACCCTGTCGCGTTTTTTGCTTGTGAATAAAAAAAAACGCGGCGCGTAGCGCCGCGCCGCTTTGGGTAGCTTTTTGTACATCAATTTTGTACAGCTTTTTGTACATCAACAATGCGTGAAATTTTTGACCCCAGGTCATGTCAGGTCAGGTCACCAGGTCAAGTTAACTGACCAAGCCTAAAAAAGTTTGCAATCATGTCCAGCCTGCAGTGTTTGTCAGAGAAGTTCTAAACGTGGTGGATTTCATGATGTTATTGGCGCCTACAATTTGTATGTCTCGGATTTTTTTATATCCGTGACCTAAGGTCAGGCCAGTGGCGTGACCTTTCCATTACATTCCATTCCGTTCTTTAACTTCATCGACGACTCGTGTGAGTCTTTAGGACCTTATTGCATGAATACAGATGTTTTACTTCTCCATATATGATATATTTTACATCAAAAACATTTGTTTAAACACATTTTGCGCCACTAGACGTAGGTGGGCTGCTGCGGCTGCTGTCCCTCGGCCCAGAAGAGCTCCGGGTGCTCCTGACGCAGCTGGGCATACTCGGGAATCTGAGCCGGCGCCACGGGCAGGTGGGCACCTCGCGGCTGGAAACCACCCTCGCTGGCCACGTACGAGATCTGGTAGGTGTTGCCGTCGTCACCGACAAACTGGAAGTTGCCCTGCTGGGTGATGCTGCCCGTCTCCGGCTGCGGGCCCGGGTACACGCTGCCCTCCTCGGCGACCTGAAAAAAAGACGTACGAAGTTACTAAAAGAGTTTGGGAAAGCATAGGCCTCTCCACTGTTTATTTGCCATTTTGTCCGAACGCAGGTTGCGCTTTGCTCATTTTGGATGATCTTGTTTGGTCTTATCTTGCTTATTATACTACTTTTTTCAAATATTTCTGGAATTTCGCTATACAAATGCACTGCTTTCTTAACACTTATGACTCATTGCTATTGTAAAGCTCTGCTCGAGAAAGGATATAATTCTGCCGTATTCCTCACTTTGCGTATTGCTTGTTCCTAACAATGCATATATAAGGCACTGGCAGTTTTACTTACGGCCTGTCCGTTGTCCTGCTGATAGCTGTATTTGTAGTTGCCGGTGTTGGGGTCCTGCTCGAAGCTCTGGCTAAGAATATTGATCAGCGGCTGGGGGCTACCCGAGTACTGGTTGGGCTGGTAGCTTATTTGGGGAACGGCCGCGGCCACAGCCACAAGGCAAGCAACGATAATCTGGAAAAGACAAGGTATTATCGTGGGTACGGAATACTAGTGAATTATTTTGGGTTTTACACACCCTAAAATGACCAGAAGTAGTTAAACAAGCTTCAGTGTTGATGCTTACATAAACGGTCATAGAACAAAGACCAATATGAATTACTCCAGAATAGTCTACTCCTCGTTTCGACTTACAGTGTTCATTTCTGCTGATTGTTTGAGGTGGCTGACTATGTTGTGAGTGTCTGTTGGATAGCTCCACCGGCTTTATACGGCCGAGGCTGCAGCAGTGCCATCTATCGGCCAGGGTCACAGACTCGCTGAATGGACGTCCGACCGGTGTCAGTCGTTGCCAATGTCGCCTGCGTGGAGGGAAAAATTCGTATGTAGAATATCGAAGACACTTAGGATAAATGATAGCAATAACACGTCAAAATGTATATTTAAACACACAAAGCCTTCGGTATGAAAATACCTTGATTACTGTGTCAAACATTGTGATCACTATTTAACACAGTGATCAATATATTTTCATACCGAAAGCTTTGTGTGCTTAAATATATATTTGACGTGTTATTGTTATAAAAAATCGTATATTACGCAAGATTCGGTAATGTGCTGTACCTTTGATATAAATAATGATAGTGCTGACATAAATTTGTCTTTCGTGCCCCGTTAGCGTTATTCACTTCGTATCTCGTACTAAGACGCCTGCGGCTTTGAAAATACAATATACTAATTTTAGAGGGTTTAACTTGATTTTTGAGTCCAACATAACACCTGTCCTCGCTTTCCTCAGGACAAATCCATCTGCATCCGCTCACGCTCCCTTTCCGGGCTGGCGGCCACGTCACCTGACCACCGCGGCTGATTAGTTCAGGTCCACACAATCCTCTCCGGGGTGACTAGGGGGCGGGCAAACTGTTCCAATGGGGCAATCCGGTCCCACCAGGACGGTCTCACCTCCGCGGGTCATTGCCGGTGTCCCGCACAGCCCTACGTTTACGCCCTATCCTAACATCCCATATCCCTGCAATGGTCTTTTTAGGCCGAAATGTCTTGCTTCTCCCCCCCCCCCTAAAAAAAACGTAACACGAATATCATTGTCAAGCCGCTTAAATTTGAGGACCCAGTTAAACTCTGATTGTTCAGGATTTTTAATATTTCAGGCAGATGGCCTATTCCGTTTCATAAGACGTCTTGAAACTTTGAACTCCCACTTGATAGAGCTGTTAACAAGCAGTTAACCCGTTCTCGGGTGTGAGTCTCAGCCAACTTCGCCATGATAGGTGCAGGGGGCCAGACCAAATTATGTTAAAAATTCAGAAAGGTAGAAAGACGCCAAACAAAGCTTTGATAGCCCTCAATAACCGAAAGTTTGCGTTCAATAGTCAACCCTTGCCCAGATTTGTGTTTTTGGCCACATTCGCTTTTTTGTGAAGAGGAAACCGTGACACTTAGCGGCCAAAACCTGTTATACTTTGTAATACATTAACCCGCGCCCCGCTGGGCTATTCAGTCATACGCGCCCTGCTGGGGGGGAGGGGGCAGATTCTGTCCCCCTTTCTAACTTCCGAACCGATGGTCGTAGAAAGACGGGGAAAACGGCAATCGAAAGCTCTCAACAAGGCGGATCTTAAGAGCCCAAATTTTTTTGCTCAAGTAGGTCAGTGGTCAGGTCAAGGTCAGGTCAAGGGTACAAAATGCAAGTTTCTACAGTATCGGCCTTGCACCGTAGTTGCCAAAAAATGGACGGAGACTGACTACCCAAAACGTGTTCTTAGGCTACCAAGACAATATTCGTTGCATAAAATATCATTCAAACTTCAAAGGTGAAGGTCAAGGTCAGGTTAGGTCAGGTCAGATCACCAAAAACAAAATATAAAAAAGGGCATGTGCGACACATGTTTTATGGGTCATTTTATTCATAGAATTCAATAAGCAAACTCAATAAGTGATATAGACCACCTCTGGATGAATTTCAGGTCGAGGTCAGGTCAAGGTCAGGTCAAGTGAGGTCAAATTTTGAAGTGGGTTGTTAAGGCCTTAACAGGTGTCTATCTGATGCAGTTTTTCACGGCGAATCGAATGGTGCTATTTTTGTTTCCGTACGAGGTCTAGAACTTCCAAAAAATCATTTTCAAAAAAAAATTGTGTGTCATGACGTCATAAAATTTTGAATAACTCCCACATTTTGTAATTGATTTTTCTAAAAATTGGTATGTAGGTACATATAGATAACCTCTCTGACATATATTCAGTTTTTTTTCGGTACACTCAAAATTTTGGATTTTATAATTATTTTTCCAAAAAAGTCAGTTTTTTTTAGAAAAAAATGGGCCACAATCCAAAATTTTCGAAAAACCGAGATAGCCATTTGATGGACAAAGTAAAATCACGTATAACCTTTTTTTGTTACCTACGTCTTGATTCCTTTAAAAATGAAGATGTCCTATTGCATGAGGAAATCAGTGCCAACGATTTTTGTTTTCTAGGAATTTTGATATCGATGACCTAAGGCTGTTCAGTTTTGCGACCTCTCCATTTCAAAGTCAATGGGAGAAAATTGAACCCCTCTTCTGTTGGACAAAAGACATACTTTACCATTCCCATCATCGGGATACTGATAAAAACGACATACTGAATAGGAAAATTACACTTGTGAGTTTGTGACTCCTCTTAATGACCCTGAGGTCATCTTAGGTCATGAAAGGTCTCCGTCAGTTTTTTTTTTGACAAAGACATAAAATATAAATCATACTATAGCGATGATAGCACCTTAAATGCGTTCAGCTCACTGATGCAATTTACAAATCAACTGATATGCAACATGACCTTTTCCGTGACATTGACCTGAGGTCAAATTTTGAAGTTGACCTTCATTGCTCAGTGTGTAGTTCACTCGACGCGTCTGAACGAGAAACACTTTATGCTGGTAAAATCTACGTAAAACAAGCTTAGTGTTAATTGTTGTTGCAGGAAAACGCTCTTCACAAAAACGTCAATTTTATGAGTTATTTTCCTAAACCGTTGACTCTACGTCAAATCGTAGAGCGTTATCCAGACAAAGCCCCAAAAGAGCTAGCTAATTAGCTTTCTCGTGGTGCTCTAGCTCTGTTTGTATCCGAGATATGCGGCGTCTTGTAAAAATATCAAATTGAAGAATATTGTTCGTTTACATTGACCTTAGAGATTATCTAATCAAGCAATGGCCTTCATAATCAAAAAAGACCTTATAGCGAGCTATCTATTGCTTTTTGCGTCTTCATAACGTTCTTAGTTTCTCAGATGACCGGATGTGCCCAAATACACCTCCTCCCCATCCTGGCGAAGATGGCCAAGACCCCCGTCCGGGCGCGGGTTTTAACACTATTCGTTTGAATCGCGTGTTGTTCTATTGAATAATCCTGATTTCTCTGACAATTTTTAGGTAATTTTCGACTTACGAAGTACATTTTTCATTCAGCTGAACGGTGAGGTCACTGGATGTCATTTAAACCTCGCCCTGTAAGGGGGGGGGGGTCGATGCGACCCGCCTAAGGTTTTTCAAAGATAGCATAAAAACGGTGGCGCTTCAAAGGCGGCGCGCAGCGCCGCCAAATCTGGCACAGCCTATGGAGCAACCTTTTTACATATGACCTGAAAACTTCAGATCCTGGTGACCTTGGGTCAGGTCACTAGGTCAGAAAAACCGGTACGAGGTTAAACCCATCCCCGAAGCCCCCTAAATACTGACCTAGAGCAGCCATCTTTACGTAGGGGCGAGATTTCCCGGGGGAGGGCACCTATCTACCAAATTTGGTGTTTCTAGGTGCCATAGGAGCCAATCGCGAGGGGGGGGGGGGGGGGGGGGGTCGCATTGACCCCTCCCCTGCCAGGCCACGTTATAAAAAATGCCCGGCCAGGCGAGGGTTAAGGTAGCATTTTTGGTGAATTATTTCCCATTTCGACATGTTTTTCTTCACAAACTTGCGAATTAATATACCAGCTTACCAGCTTTTCTTGCTTCGCTCTCGCTAGTTATAATAATGTAACTTTTTGTCGCTGCGAAAGTGGTGTCACCGACCGAAAACACACAATCTTATTGCTGAAAATAAAAGTAAAAGCAGCTTTAATTAATGCAGTGATGAAAGGTGAGGAATAGAGGCCTTTATATTTTCGTTAAGGGTGGGTTATTGAGACGTGCATCATGACAACTTTTAATGCAGAAACAATTTATCATCGTTTCCATAGTCGTTCATGCTGCTTATATGATCCTATCAAAAATCCTTCGACCACTAACCATTGGTAAACACTAAACAATGTTCCATTTGTGTGAGATCCTCCGTAAAGAAAGTAATCGAATGACGAACATCCTCATCAGAATATATTTCTTCAGTCAAATGTTTTGCGCCATTAGACGTAGGTGGGCTGCTGCGGCTGCTGTCCCTCGGCCCAGAAGAGCTCCGGGTGCTCCTGACGCAGCTGGGCATACTCGGGAATCTGAGCCGGCGCCACGGGCAGGTGGGCACCTCGCGGCTGGAAACCACCCTCGTTGGCCACGTACGAGATCTGGTAGGTGTTGCCGTCGTCACCGACAAACTGGAAGCTGCCCCGCTGGATGATGCTGCCCGTCTCCGGCTCTGGACCCGGGTATGTCTCAATGTCTTCGGCCACCTGGAGGCAGGAAAAGTGCACATTTTCAAGATTAATTAAATATTAGGGGAGACAGGTGCAAAGTGGACATCCTCAACCTTTTTCTTCGGTGCCCACGCTTCAATTTTAAACATTGAAGATTCACCTAGGGCAAAGTGCCCCAACCCTTGGGCAAAGTGGACACTGGCGACTTTTTCCCCGATATGGGAAACAGGATAGTTGCCTCATGTAGGTACCTACGACTAGAGTTTTTGATGTTGACAGATGGATGTTTATTTTGTCATCTTCTCACCTGAAGATAAACAGTGCAAGAACATTCATGGAAACATTGATTTTTTTTTGTAACTCATGCAACCGAAAAATGACCTAGATAAACGCATGGCCATGGATGCATGGCGATACATTTGAACGTCAATAGCGCTTGCTGCCCGGTAGACATTTTATGGAATTGGGAGCTGTCCACTCTGCCCGTCCACCCTGCCCCGCGCATACAGTCCGAGAAAAATATCTTCCAGCCATAATATGAGAAAGCGCTTGTGCGAGACTCATGATAATTATGAAAGAATACCGAAGCCTCATAATAACAAATATATTCTAAATTGTGACCGAAAATAAAGAGATATCTCTTTAACAGATATTAATAATAGATGTCCCAGTAAACATGACGACGTCGGCCCGACGTCGGGCCGAGGCTCGGTCCGACGTCGGCCCAACGTCGGTTCAACCTCGGCCCGACATCGGCTGGACGTCGGATATGTCCGCATGTTCCGACGTCCACCCGAAGTCCAGCCGACGTCGAGCCGACGTCGGGCCGAGATCGTTTGCCGAGGTTGACGAGATCGTTTGTCGTTGGACCGACGGGGCCGACGTCGGCATGTTTATTGGGACAACGCGCCAAAAATATCATCCGGCGGCGGGATTCGAGCCCCCCAGTCGCCGACGTCGGCATGTTTACTGGGACAACACGCCAAAAGCATCAGCCGGCGATGGGATTCGAACCCCGTGTCATTCGAACGCATGGTTAGTGCGCTAACCACTACACCACGCAGCCAGCTAACGAATTGGGTTTGTTTTGTTGGGTTATGCCCCTTCGGTCTGACAAGACCATTTCAGAGCCGGAAGGGTCATAGGATGGAGACATTGGTCTTCTTGGCGAGCACCCTGGGTCCAGTTCATATTTCCTACATGCCGGGGTATGTCTTAAGCACAGCACGAGCCGGGCAGTAAAACTATGACCAAGAAACTGTCGGTGTCAAAATGCCATGTTATTTGATAGGCCGGGCAGGAAACAAAAGTTTACTGCCCGAGTTTACTGCCCAGGGCAATGACCTCTAAACTACAGTTTATCGCATTAGCCCAGAGGTATAATTGATAGGGAATGTATAATTGACATCATTATTGCATGATATTTGCCGCGTAAAATTAGAAAACTAACATTTTTTGGTAAAAAAATATCTGATCTGCTTATTAAGGGTTTTGAAATGCTTAGTATTGGTTACAAAGCCGAAATTATGGCAAGATATGCTCCTATTAATCGAAATCCGTTATCGCTTGTTTCTTATCTTCGTTTGATATGTCCACTGATACCTTGGGCCTAAGTTATTGCGTTATTATTTGACAGTTGTAGTCCTTTCCTCGAAACAAACATGTAAAATATGGAAAATATAATGTATTTCACGAAAGTTTAGCCATAGGTCATCAAAAAAGTACGATTACATAAATAAAGAAAAGATTCTTGCAAGGGCACTGGAAAATTCACGTTTAATCACTAGGAATATTACACCTTCTACCTTCTTCTTGTTCTTATGTCGTGGCAAATTATTCATGCATGATGTTCCTTGGATATCCAATTGTTGTGCCATTCTGAGTTGATATTTTCAGACGCGATTCTTTTTGAAGTGAGGTATTTTGATGCATTTTCTTCTATAAATTTCCTTTAAAGCTTTATCCACAGCAGTAGCGCAATCACTGTTCGCAAAGTATGCACAAAACAATTAACAATTGTATAAAAGTGTCACCAAAACCTGTCGAAACTACTTAGCATGTATGCGGCATGTAGGAAAAATCTTACTGACCTCAGCCGTACGAAATTATTTGGAAACTCGGTTTGCAAAATTCTCCGGCCCTCGTGCTTCGCACTCGGGCCTACGTCAATTTTGCAAACCTCGTTTCCAAATAATTTCGTCGGCCCGGTCAGTAATATATAAGAGTCCCTGGTCCCATTGCTGTTACGTGACACTTATTGGAAAGGGCGACCCCACAATGGATCCATATAGCCACTCTTACACACCTGCACCAACGTTGCCCAAAGTGTCCCTTTGATAAGTGGCACTTTGGCAAAGTGACACTTGCCGACTGGCCTTTCTATATGAACTGGGCCCGGCCCTGGTGAGTTGCCGGGGCTGAGCCTGACCAAAGGATAGGCCGAGCAGCCCCCAAGCACTCACCGCACCCGGCTACGGGCGAGCTCGGCTTACGGGCAATCCCAAATGGGATAAAGTTTCCCGTCCAGTCCGGATCAGGGGGTTGCGGCGTGGAGGAAGATTTGAGTTTCGTGAGGATATTTTAAATACAGAAGCTCTTTATGAAACATGAAACATGTATTTTGTATTATTTTAACGGTCAAAACAGCGGCCGATGTCGGACCGACGTCGCCCCGACGTCGGCCCGACGTCGGCTAGACCTCAGCAATTGATCTCGGTCCGACGTCGGCCCGACGTCGGCTGGACCTCGGCTGGACGTCGGAACATGCGGGCATATCCGACATCCAGCCGACGTCGTGCCGAGGTTGGACCGACGTCGGGCCGACGTCGGCATGCCGATGCCGAGTTGCCGACGTCACCCCGACGTCGGCCGACGTCGGGCCGACGTCGGCATGTTTACTGGGGTCTTATAATCAATAAGGAGATGCAGAAAGTATATTTTTATTTTTGGTCATAATTTAGAATATATTTGTTATTATGAGGCATCGGTTTTCTTTCATCATTATACTTCTTCCAGCTATGTTATTTATCGGGCAAAACGCATGGAAATTGGCAGAGGTAGGGAGAATGTACTATAACCACACAATGCATGAATCAAAACGTCTAAATAAACTTCCAAACGATTGCTGAATACAATAACGTTTAAAAAGAGTAAGAATAGGTAGTAGGTACTATCCTGAGAAGAAATGCGTTTCCGTGTGTCACGGAGCAATGGTAACGGGTAGGAAACACCCGTTTGGCTCATTTGAACGACCGCACTATTAACTGACAACCATAAACTGGAGTTGACGCCATGTTGTGAATGGCTAAAACGTTGGGTGTCCACTTTGCCCCGGATGGCCGCTTTGCCTCGGTCTCCACTACGTCAGAGATAAGACCCGGAACAGGGCAAATGCGGTCAGAAGCATCACCAAGACGTAGTTCTGTGCACCGCTGTCTGATACGCTAATACTCACAATTTGTCCATTGTTCTGTTCGTAGATGTGCCTGTAGATGCCGCGGTAAGGATCCTGATCAGATTCCCGGCGGAGCAGGTCGATTTGTGACCGGGGAATGGCAGAGAACTGGCTGGTTTGATAGTTCTGGGGAACGGCCGTGGCCGCGACCACCAAAGAAGCGACGATGAGCTGAAACATGGAGCACTCTGATTAGATGCGTATTTCTAATCTACGTCAACAATACAAGTCCTGATTTCTGAGCCCTGGGTCAAGTCTTGTTACGAGCGAGCGAGCGCAGCGAGCGAAGCGAAGTCTTTTCAATATTTGTGTTATGAGGTTATCGGTGGAGCCAACAAATAACTAAATGCACTTACTTTGACTTATTTGTTGGCTCCACCGATAACCTCATAACTCAAATATGTCCCTAAATAATCAGCATCTTTTCAATATAACGGAAAAATATCAGTATGAGCGGCCCGGCCCGGCCCGGCCCGGCCCGGCCTGCGACGCTTTTGAGAGGCTTATATCTCAGCAACCGCTGGACCGATTAGCCTGCGGTCTTTTCTGCTGGGTAGCCCCATCCCTTCTACCCCGTAATTGACTACCTTTGATACATCTCAGTGACCGTCGTGGCACGTGCCACGTGAAAAGTCAAGGGTGTTCAAGAACTTTTGCAAAAGTAGTGATTTTGAGAGGCCCATATCTCAGCAGCGGCTTGAGCGATTGTCTTGCGGTAATTTTTATAGGGTAGCTGCATCCCTTCTACCAAAGGTCGGATACTCTTGATCTATGTGAGTGCAAGTGTGAGTGCAAAATACAAAAAGAAGAGGTGCCAAATTTGTTCCCATTTCAGTAACTCGGTAATTACTGGGGCGATTTCGCTGAAATTTGGCATACAGGTAGGCACCCACCAGGCAATTCATTCCCATGTGTTGCGGTTAGGGTGTTACTGCACGTGCGCACGTGCAGGGGGCGTTTCCAGATCTCGAGAACGGCTGGGCCGATTGTGCTCAAATTTGGTACACGGTTGGGGACCGGTTAGTAGGGTGCCGTGCAAAAGTCATTTTGGACCCCGTTTGCACGTGCGCACGTGCAGAATGCCGCTTCCAGATCTCAGGAACGGCTGGGCCGATTGCGTTCAAATTTGGCACACCGCTAGCGACTGGTTAGAAGGGTGCTTTGCACAAGCTCGTTGGAAGTACCCTCTCGCCCTTCCACACGTGCAGGGCTCACTATCTCGCTCGCTCGTTCTTCGCCCAAAAGGCGTTTTACTGGTAGGTAGGACTACGGTCGAGCTCACGAATATCTTTCTAATGCAAGGCTCAGACAACTTGGCTCATATCAGTTGTAAACACCACACAACGATCGACTGTTTGGAATCATGAAGTGCTGTATGTTGAGCTTAAATTAGAAGAAAGAAAAGAAATATGCTTATGTAGCTCTTCGCTTGAAAACACTTACAGTTTGCATGCTGATGATGTGGAGACCACGGCGGAGCTGGTACACTTTGAGACTGACGGTTTGGTCTCTCTCCAATCTGGTTTATATTGCCCAAGCTCGGGGTGCGTGCCACTCGGCCGCCGCAGTTTAGACAAATCGTCTCAGCGACATTGATAGATGTGACGGATGCGCGTGGGCTTGTGACCAGCGGTCTGAACAAGGATGTCCACTGCGCGCTAATCAAAGGTAGGTATACTGGGGGCTCAGCAAGCATTTAACCTGCGCCTCGCCGAGCTATTCAGCCGTTGCGCCCCGCGGGTGGGGGGGGGGGAGGGGTAGATTCTACCCTCTGTCTCACTATCGAACGGTTGGTTGTAGAAAGGGGGAAAACGGCAATCAAAAGTTCTCAACACTATTCACTATTGGACAACACAACACTATTGGAGCACAATTCTTTTTGTTATGCCCAAGTAGGCCATCGGTCAGGTCAAGGCCAGGTGGTCAAGGGTAAAACTGCAGTGTTTTTACATTCTACATATATTTGGAGCCCGAAGAATGGACTGAAATTGATAACCCAAAACTCGTTTTTAGGCTGCGAAGACAAGATGCATTGCATATTTCTATTTCAAACAACCTGCGGTTAACCCGCGACCGCCTGGGGTGGGGGTCGGATCCGACCCCCCTCCGTTTTTCTTGAATAACTCATGAACCGCTTACACTATCAATTTGAAACTTGGCATACCTTCTCCCCCATCAATTTGACGTCTCCTGTGTAATTTTTAAGAATTTAACTTTTGAGATATATCGATTTTAATGATGTAACTACATGGCTTTTTCAGTCAAAAAGTGGTAAATGTTTAAAAAATCGCCAAAAATCAAGGTTTAAAGCAAACTGTAAATTAGGGACATGAATAGACGCAGCTGAACGAGTTCTTTATCTCGGATCTTCCATAAAATGCGTTTTTGTACCCCTAAAAATTATTTTTTTTTGTTGGAAAACAGCTAATTAAATCCAAAACTTTGAGAATTTCTAAAAACCGGAATATATGTTATAGAGCTCTATTAGAACATTTGATGTCCGAAATTTCAACTTTCTATCTTGATTTTTGACCCTGAAGTTGTAAAAATAGCTCTAACATGCATACGGCATGGTGACGTCATAAGCATTTTCGTGAATTAGAGGCATTTCTGAACATCTCATGTGAAAACAAATGGCACCACTAGATTCCTGGGACAAAGCACGTCTATGTAGAAAAATGTATTTTTATGTCAAAAATAAAAAGGTGAAAAATTGACTTTTTTCTTAGCCCTCGTTTAGTTATATATGGTATAAACGATTTGTTATGCTGTCAATGCACACTTATCACCAGCATAGTGACTTGGGGTCACATATATCCATTATCATCGGATTCGACGTGAAAAATAAGCCATAAAACATGTGTCGCACGCCCATGTAGCAGAAAGTGAAAACCGTGACCTTTCGTGACCTGGCCTGACCTTGACCCGTACTTATCATGACCCCTATACGCACATGGTACCTTCACTAGGTCTTTGAGGTGGTCATTTTTGGTGAGTTTCGGGCAGCAGCTATCGATTCCGCTGTCCGTAAGCCTAATCATGCAAAACCCCAGAATTTGACCTTTGACCTGACCTTGACCCGAAAGTTGACCTCAATTTTAAAATCTTAAGAGTGCTTTGGGAAGGTCTCGTAGAGACCTTTCGAACGCCGCCTCGCCCGGGGCTCGATACGACCATTGGTTCTCGAGATAACAGAGGGGGTCGGATCCGACCCCCCAGGCTGTCGTGGGTACGGAAATAGCCCAGGCGGTGCCGGGTCAAAATATCATGCAAAGGTCAAGGTCAAGTCAAGGTCAGGTCACCAAAGACGAACTACAGCGAGTTCACGAGAAAATATCGAAACGCAAAAGATCGAATCGCAAAATAGTGAATTCAAACTGTCGAAAGCAAAATATCGAAATGGCAAAATATGGAGCACAAAATATCGGAAAGACGAAATTAGCAAAACCATGCGGCAATTACCTCAGTCATTTTTTGGGTCATGTCAAAGGTCATGTCACGCCAAAGGCTATCGTTGAGTTTCACCTGTTTCCACCGTTTTCAAAAGATCGGCGCATTTGAATCGCACATATCTTATATCGGCGAAAAGTTCAATGACATCATGTGATTTCTGGAAAAAGTGTTGAAGAACTAGGTCTGAAATTTACTCAGTACCTATGTGCAGAAAAAATAAAAAGGTGTAATTAAAGTACTCGCCGCCTTGTTTGATGTTTTCTCTTTGTACATTCTTTGTTAGATATTTTGCTTTGATATTTTGCTTTCGATAGGTCTTTCGATAGGTTTCGATAGTCTTTCCATGTTTTTTATGTTTTCAATATTTTGTCTGTCGATCTTATGTCGTTCGATAATTCTTTTCGATATGTTGCGTTCCATGTTGTCTTTTCTCCATATTTTGTCTTAGGATATTTGTCTTTCCCATATTTTCTCTTTCGGTACTTTGTCGTTCGATATTTTATCTTTCGATATTTTGCCACTTCGATATTACATAAATATTTTGCCTTCTAGCGGTTAGGTGTCCGTAGGAGCCATAAGTGCGGTTTATCATCAACTGCATCATTTTGACATCATTTCTCTTCTTGTTGCTGTTTTGGATGTTCACGGCAAACATCTTGTTTACTTATTCACATATATTTGTCTGGTCGTTTTGCAGGTATAGCACATATAGTAACAAAGGCTGTGACACTGACAACCACTAATAAAGCGTTTGCTGACTCGGATGACATTTTACAATGACACTGTTCAAGGATAGTAATACAGGCATCAACATTCACGATAAAGCAGGATTTTTCTTGCGTTTTCAGACATAGGTAGGCTGCTGCGGCTGCTGTCCCTCGGCCCAGAAGAGCTCAGGGTGCTCCTGACGCAGCTGGGCATACTCGGGAATCTGAGCCGGTGCCACGGGCAGGTGGGCACCTCGCGGCTGGAAGCCACCCTCGTTGGCCACGTACGAGATCTGGTAGGTGTTGCCGTCGTCGGCCACGAACTGGAAGTTGCCCTCCTGGGTGATGCTGCCCGTCTCCGGCTCGGGGCCTGGGTACACGGTTCCCTGCTCGGCAACCTGATGGCGCACAGACAGTCCAGGTTATTCGAGTTGTCGCTATTTATAATGATCGTTTTGGTGACGTGCGCTGACATCTGCACCCATCAGCGGTTACAGACGCGCAAGTTCTGATGACATCCTTCGACAGCCTTAAGAAAATACGGTTTCACAACTATGAAGTTAACATATTTTGGTACTTTTGAGCAGCGATATTACTTACGGCCTGTCCGTTGTCCTGCTGATAGCTGTATTGGTAGTTGCCGGTGTTGGGGTCCTGCTCGAAGCTCTGGCTAAGAATGTTGATCTGCGGCTGGGGGTTTCCCGAGTACTGCTCGGGCTGGTAGTTTGTTTGGGGAGCGGCCGCGGCCACAGCCACAAGGCAGGCAACGATGATCTGGAACAGAATGGTGGAGTTGAAAAATTAATTTGGCTTTTGAAGAAACACGGAACAATAATGGTGCATGACTTAATAAATGCCAGCTTAGTTTCCTTGCAATATTGTGAAGTGCTGAACGTCAGCAACTTTCTGAAAAGCCGGAAGCCGAAACGTTACTGCAAAGCCAATCTTTCATCGGTCTTTCAAGCACTGCACCAGACGATCTTCTCGTACGACCGATCTTTGTTGACACTGCCTCGGCAGCCCGGCAGATGCACCGTCAGCTTCAAAGCTCACTCACCAGCTTCATGGCTGTCGGAGAGGGTGGCTGGTGGCTCTGTGTCGACAAATCGCACTGAACTGACACCATGAGCGGGGCTCTGCCCTTTATACGGGGCGCCGTGTTGCGAATCTCAGGCTCCGCCCCCGCCCGGTGCCGTTCCTCCCAGTCACCACGGCGAGGGCGTGCGAGCGCCGCCGCCCAGCGCCCAGCCCCCCTGGCGTGCCGGCGGCCCATCAGGTCAGGGGGCCGACCCCTGCGCCTCGCCGGCCTGACCTTGGCGGCGCGGCCCGTCGTCACAGCTCCAGTCATTAGCTGGCCACGCTGTGCCGCTGATGGCAGTGCCGCGTGCCGCCGTCAGTGACGGCCTGCCGTGTAGAAGGCTGACGAGAGGGGGTTCGCTAGAACCGGCGGTAGTACTTACATCACGGACCCCTGACCTGACAACGGGGGCGGCGGATAACGGGATGGGACTAATCAAGGGGGTAATTTTAAACCGGTTTCTTGTTAATATCGGTCAAGATGACGATACTTAACATGTTTGATAATAACATCATCAGTAATAGCCGTTTTCACGACGGGCTAGCCGGCGAGTGCACCTAGTTTGACCAAATCTGCACCTAATCTCTTTTACAGCAAATATCTTTATTTTATGAATTTATTCCAGTGTTTTAACCGATGATGCTCTCTGATAATACGACAAAGCAGGCATATAAGCAATTAGTACAATCCTAGCTGATAGCTACTAAGAGACACAAGCTGTTTTCACGACGGCCATCCGGTACCTACACATTTGGTGCACATTTTGTGCAGATTAGGTGCAGATTTGGTTAAATTAGGTTCCGTGTGTCTCTTAGTAGCTATCAGCTATAGTTGCACTAATTGCTTATATGCCTGCTTTGTCATATTATCAGAGAGCATCATCGATTAAAACTGAAATAAAACTGAAATAAATTCATACATTAAAGATATTTGTTGTAAAAGAGATTAGGTGCAGATTTGGTCAAATTAGGTGCACTCGCCGGATAGCCTGTCGTGAAACGGCTACACTGAACCTAATTGGACCAAATCTGCACCTAATCTGCACCATATGTGAACCAAATGTGTACCAGATGGCCGTCGTGAAAACGGCTATTATGACTTCTGGAGTGAGTTCTGGGACAATGCCAGAAAAGATGCTACCTTGTTTTGTACTTGTACTTAAACGCTTCTTTAGCCCTCGCCCGCACATGTTGGGGGGGGGGGGTGCCCCCAGGCAGTTTTTCTGCTCTGCACTCAACATTGTTAGAGCTTGAAGCCTGATTTTTCGTATAGCTGCTCCTCTATCCTTTCTTGATGTCCAATGAAAATGTCAAGTTTCTGTGGTTTTTGGTTTCGGAGATATTACCTTGTTTTTCAGGTCATGTCATGACCCAACTGACAAATATCCAACATCTTGCGTTGGTTATGGGTCTTATGAGCTTTTGACACCTTGATTTCGGCTTTTTTGCCAGTCTTACCTCCCACCTATCATGGAACATGTTGTTCGACGATGTACAGATGTCAGGGTCAAGGTCAAGGTTAACCTAGGTCATCTAAAAACATTACATTTTAGGCTTGCTGAATTTCCTTTTCGTGAAGTTTTTTTTTACTGCATTTTTGGTAAAAGCTACATGATCAAGACCTTGAATCTGAAATCTGAAAAGTCTTACCCTTTGCTGATCATGATCTCATGTAATAGGGACACACAAACCAATCGGTGCACACATCAGTATACACACAGACATACAAACACTCATCATTGATCTTGACCTAGCTTGACCTGAAATGACCACAGCCAGTAAAGACCTAGTCGGATAGTGTGACAAAGAGCTAATTCGACGTACGTTTTTTCGGCTACTAGTCGTTTATTGTTTTCGTTTCGAATTTTCGACCTTCGCATCGAGGCGGTCGTCAAGAAACATCTTGACGTCAAAACATCTTGAAACATCTTGACGTACTACTGTTATCTGTGTCAATGGCTATCAATGTTATAAACCCCGTACAACCGAAGGATGCAGCATGCCCAGTCCGGCGAAAATTAAAATCAGGATCCATGGTTGCGTCGTATCGAGCACTTTTCTGCGGTCGCCTGGTGATACGTTGTTGTGCGTAACTGCAGTTTCCATGGTTGCGTCGTATCGAGCACTTTTCTGCGGTCGCCTGGTGATACGTTGTTGTGCGTAACTGCAGTTTCCGCGCCCTGCTGCTAGCTTCACGTAGGTGAAGGGGCTCATATAACTGGGTATTGCTTTTCCGTTCCCAATCTTTGAACAGTTTCTGCTCCGAACTATTGAGACTTTCATAGAGTTTTTACAAACTCCGTAACTGCTGAATCTGTATCCAGATATGTATCCAGAGATAAACATTTAGACTGCCTTTCTTTGGATTGCATGTAGCAGAATAAAATGCAATGAGTGCGCCTGATGCGTGTTCACCTTGCGCCTTGATGCGCAAGGTGATGCGTTCACCTTTACTTGATACGCCTTGCATTGATGAGAATGTCTACAGTTTAAGAGTATTCATGCAAACACCTTTCGCGGGAGTGTTTCTGAACAAACTAGGTTTTTTCAAAGTTACTTTGACAAAGCAAAAACGACATTTACGGCTTCCACGAATGTACTGTGACGTAATGACATTTACCTATCTCATGTGCTTGAGAGCAAAATTTTATATTCGGTTAGGCATGTGTCATGTGCGATAAATTATTCATATTCGTTTTTTTTTCGCACCATTTCATGCGGCACGAGCTCATTACGCCATATCATTTTGCCCGGCCGCTGTGAGCAATTCGTGGTTGACCGCTGTCACCATGTTCCCAACCCCTTGATGCATCCGACTGGAGAAGTTATGAGGTTCAAAGCTCAAGTGTGACCCGATTTGAAGACAATGCCCAGCTTCAATGCCGATCGATAATAATAACCTTGCAGACCTGTCCAGCATCATGGTGTGAGAACCCTGAGGTGGCAGACTCCCAGTCACTGTCGACCTCCGCCGGCGTGACCCGACCGCGCCCGAGGTCACCGGTCGCAGCCTGCACCGCGCCGCCGCGATCGGCGGGAAAACCGGTCCCTGTGCATTGTGACCGCTGTCTATGGGGCGTTTCGTGAGGCGTTTCCACACACGGCATTCCCGACTGATGTCACGTCGAGCAGCGTGGGCGGTGACGGAAGATGGACACTCATTGTCTGGTAACTAGTAGAGCTGGCACTCAGAACTAAGCGAGTTGATGATGACACTTGTGGAGAGTTGTAACGGTAATGGTATGATGCAGAGAATCTGACCTGAGGAGAAACCAATATGTCGCAGCTTGTGTTTAGGGGACATTTGCAATTGAAACTTTCACATGGTAGGGAATGCGAAATACAGCCATTTTATCGTGACGAACGATCGTAAAACATTACGCCCCGTGTCATCAAGAATTATTCAAGTGTGAACTTAATCGTTTGTCATTCATGCAAGTTGCTATTGAACTGTATTGAATACAATTCTTCTTCTGCATTATTTTCAAGAGGAATGTCCGAGAATGAAGTATGGGCAAATCTGGGCCTACTGCGCTGTCATTTATTCCGTTTGACCCTGCAATCAACATAAACCACTGGTCCAGTGTGGTTACCCGTGGGACCGCCGCCGATCGCACAGTTGAGCGATATAATGCTCACAAGCTGGTGAACTGGAACGACGATCAGCCGCCGGCTGACCACACAGTGCGACTTTTTACCAACAGCCGCGACAGGCAGACGTGATTCCGAATACCACACGTGCTGAAACGCATCTGGCTATGCACTATGCAGCGAGTCAAAACAAGTCCCACAGCCGGTCTTTTTGTTCGGTAATAGCGACATTTAATCACCGGAAACACACATACTCCACGTTCTGGACAACATACCTATCGCATAGCTAGATCTTCTCCCTGAGTTGATGCAAGACAAATGTAGTGTAGCTGGTGATTCTCACCCTACTTAGTTTTACCACAATCGCGTCATTGACCCTATGCGGCTGCAGCGATTATCAAATTATTTTGTTCATTTAACATGGTGGAATGCCACAGCTAAGCTGCAGATGTCCGAAACCTATAGGTTTTGCGTAATAGTTTACACTCAACACTGTAATTTAATTTGCTTTTAATGGACCATTACCAGCTTAAAAGTGCTAATCATATCGAAAGCTGAGCTTTCTATTCGCTATTCAATGTAAACACGATTACTTCATAAAAAGGCTGAGATGTAGCGAGTGACTGTGCTTATCCAAAGTTGTCCAAAGCCTGCTGTCCATGCATTGTCCAATCAAATTCCGCATTGGGCATCGGACAAAATCGGAATTCCAAAGATTCAAGTTCCGATTGACACCACTAGTTAGTAGGTATGATACGAAAATGCCCTGAACAATCAGGGGAGAGTGGGGCTATGTGTTACACTTTTTGGTCTTCTGCACTTAGTGGCCAAGCTATTCAAAGAAATTGCACCAAATTTGGTCACATGCTAGCTGAATCAATTTGGAAAGCACATGCAAACTTTCACTTCTTTACGACTATTCACTTTTATATGAAATTCAGAAAACCAAAGCAAGATTTTTGGGGTAAGTTGAAAAATTGTGGGGCAACTTGATACACGATATGGGGTAACATGTTACACTTCTTTTTTCGTAGTTTCTTCATCATTATAACTGTCATTGGCCGTCCTATCGGAACCGATCGTAAGCCTCCTTAATGGATAATGCTAAACATGCTTTCCTTTCTCATTGAAAGGCAAGAACAATAAAGCATAAACCATTACTGTACTCCACACGCATGAAAAGGCTCATCAAACATGGCTCAATCTCTGATTTGCCTTTACTGCGACGCCAAGGGCACCATGCATTGTCATACTGACCGAAGTTTGATTTTCTGCACGAAATTTACGCCCAGGCGAAATGGAGCACGCTATAAGCAGTCTTGGGCAGTCATCTTTAAACATGCCCCGGCCCTGCGGCGGCCGACTTTCACAAGACCGAACTCAAATGTTTGTTTACATGAAGAGACTAGTGCGTTTTACTTGGTGATCTTACAAAAGAAATTATCGCTTAATTTTGTGAACATACATTCAACATTCTTACACAAATCACCTTGACAAAAAACGACCCAAAGTGTTGGCCAGCAAAAAATACTTTTGCTGTCACAACTTACCCCAGTGCGACAGGGCGACATGGCGTTCCACCAGGTCTGAGCCTGTAGTGACATGTAAAATGTGCGTAACCTTTCTGCTAGCGTAAATATTGGCGCCATATCAACAGTATTTTTAAAGATATTTCCTTTGTAACAACTTACCCCTGTAACAGATAGCCCCACTCTCCCCCACTTGTAATAATAGTGACCAAAAACAGATGAAGGAAGAATTTGTTCATCACGGACCGTTACTGCTAAAACTCTATGTAGTAGTATGCAATGCACAGTGTGCAGGTGCAGTTGCATGCCGTGAAACTGATCGGCTAGATGTAAGACAAGCTCCGGAAGCATCATTACAAAGAAGAGGAAGAACTATCACGAAGTGCATATACAACGATCTGACAATCGCCTTAGCATTAAAGTTGCATGGGCCACGTCACGAGTATGCCACATCTCTGCGTGATCCTAACGTTTATCATTGTTGGCCGGTGAATCGGCACTATCATTCTCTACTCGTCCATATCGAAGCCACTCATCCAATCATCAACTCAGCCCAAACGCCGCCCGATGATCAGTCACGGCTTTGTTCGCCGCTTCGGCTTTGCGCAACCGTTGGATTTGAATGGAGCTCATTTCTGCGGTGGCGGAAGCTCCTCTCAGCGATACCAGCGGGCGGTCTATGATGGTGAGCCGGGCGCGTGCCTTCGTCTCTCTCCCAGGCATATCCCAGCTGAGTGCCATCGTGACCTATGCTGATAAAGTTGTGCTCAGCGGTGCGCAGCCTGGTACGCTTCCATGTTAATATGGGCCGTGACCCATTTGTGCCGGGCGTGGGACGGGAGCGAGTGGCTGTGCCACGAGCTGCTAGCCCGTTCGCATCCTTCGGCTCCGAGCTGTGAGCCTCTGTCGCCGGAGGCACCTGTTCCGGTCCATCCCTGCACGTGAGGGTGGGGCTGGGACGGAGCCCTGGAATTCCCTCCCCGGCGAGGTGTGACAAACGCGGCGAGGAGCGGCGTCCTCGCGCCTGCAGAGGTGCGCCACATAACGGCTCGGGCGCCGCAACCGCCGCCCTCCGCGCAGCTCACTCTCGCTGCCCCCCCCCCCCCCAAGGTCGTCTGGTGCCGACACCGACGCGCTGAGAACTCTGGGCAAAGTAGGGGAAGATAGATACAATAAACGCGATAGAGCACTCGCGACCTTTATGGTGGCATTAACTGGTTTCGGCGATTCCAGACGATTTCTTATCGGCGCTTTAGGTACAATGTCTTGACGACAGGAAATAAGATGGAGTGATTGAGCCAGCCTGAACAAGTTCAGGTCACAGAGTATAGCACCACTGTTTGATGCGCCCCAGTGGTTATACATTATGCAAACGATCACCATTTTAGGCAGAGCCAGTTAATTTACCTGCGCGTAAATGGTCTCAGGCAGCGTTATCACTTAACAACGATCTGATACCCCACCAGAGAGATGATTGCGTAAAGAGGTTCTGGAAAGTAGGTGGTGAGATGTGTGATTTTCCGTGAGATTATCTGGCCACCACCTGACCCGACTGTCAGCGCAAGGTCGGCCCGGGTTTGTCGTCTCGTGGTGACAGCCAGCTGGACTAGTATAGCACGTCAGCGATGCCCTTCATAGGGTTCATCCTCCCTCATCTTCCTTCATCTACATGTAGTACATTCACTTCTAGCTCTTGATTTGATCTATTCATATCTTCATTTATCCGATTATTCCAGTGCTCTGGGTGCTCATGTATTTCCAGAACCAATTGTAAAATGTATTCATAATATTACAGTTGAAAAAGTAACATGTACAGATTTCGCAGTGAACGCTTTGCGATGAACATGCAAACGAATTTCTTTAAGCTTAAGATTAAAGTGAAAGTGATCACGAAACGTAGAGGTGTGCTCGTCTTAACACTGAAGCAAGTATTTCCTCTATGTTCTTTAAAGGTGACAATCTTGGCATCAGAAATAGATGGGTGTGCTTGCGACATCGTTTTTCACGAATACTGCCTTGATCTTATCAAATAGCAAACATCCCGGAAGGGGTGCGTCCGACCGTGAAGAGAGAGAGAGAGAGAGAGAGAGAGAGAGAGAGAGAGAGAGAGAGAGAGAGAGAGAGAGAGAGGGGGGGGGGGAGAGAGAGAGGCGCCTCCGACCTGAGAAAAGCTATCCCGTGCTGGCACGGTGGGCGCAGTAACAAGCTTTTGTGGTTCTGTTAGGAGCCTATCGACGAAACCTAAGCGGCGAGGTGCATTATTTCAGCTCAGGCTGGCATGCAGCCCAGAAATGGCACTAAGAGCCCAGCCCGGTGCCAAAAGCTCACATGCCTGCAACGGTGGATTGCGACTGGTGAATCCGCGCTTATCCTAATGCGCATTGAAAATCGTTTTCGGTAACCTGACGTTTGTATTGTCTCCTTCATGTTTTTTTTTGCGAATTATTTTCATTGGGTTCTGTGAATTGATTCGTTTGCTGGCTATTGTTAGTAAATTTCCGCAAGTTCTGAAACATGGATTGAACTGTTATTTTCCAAATAAAGGAGTTTAAGTGGAGCGATTTAAAAAATGTTTGAAAAAGTATAGTAATCCACCTTCTTCTATATATATGTTACAGGGAGTATGCGATTTCAGTTAGTTTGCAACGACCCTAGGGTGGTTGTAACCTCCCTGAACGATCAGTTTGTTTGCAACGACCCTAGGGACGTTACAAAATAACTGCTCGTTCCGGGACGTTGTAACGAAACTAGGGTCGTTGCAAACTCCCTAGTTAGTATGCAACGAACCTAGGGTTGTTACAAAATAACTAGGGAGTTTAAGAATTCATCGAGTCTCGTTTCACAGGAGTCTCGTTTCACAGTCAACAATCTTTTCCAATGAAAATCTTGTTCAATCTAGTTCAGCTTAAGAGAAAAGGAGAACACAATTTGAACATTCAGCTCAGGAGTATAGGTGGTGCCCGGGACAAGGTACTTACGTAACTGTGATAATTTTGGCTGCATTATATCGCCAGCATATGCTTACATGTGGAAAATAGAGTTACTGGGGTAGGTGTGATGGATATCCGTCGCTATCCGTGTGCGGGTTATCCCTCACACTTTTAGGGGTGCGGGTCGGATAAAACCCCTCGTTTTTTTTCGCGATTATCTCGCGCTAAAAGCGGCCGATCGTGACGAAACTTTGAGTGTCCTCGAACTTATCTACGTTACTGGTTACACATTCCCTATACCTACAGTACATGATCCTAAAACCAATGACCTTTGACCTTTGATCTGATTTCTGAGACCATGGCAGACCGAAATGATTTGCCGTTTATGTTAGCGCACACTAAATTGCGTTTCCAGACTTCCATTGTGATTACATATAAACGTGCCAACATATGAACTGATGGTTGTCCCATGCATCATAATGGGTTTCAAGTTGACTTGTCAGTTGTCGGCCAGGTCAAGGTCATTGACGTTTGGTGACTTCAGGTGACTGTTCCAAATTGTACGATTTTAAAGATTTTTTTTAGCTTATTTCGAATCCAGCATTCGTTGAGACATTTGCGAAGTACGTATAGTTGTGGTGCCAATGCAACTTGCTACGAAGCTGTCGCTGGTGGTTTAGGTACAGCTGCTATAAATAGCTGGTGCGGGTGGGACGCCTAAAACTACTTGACCCAAACTTACCCAAACCAGCCTAGCTTAATCCTCGCCCCCTAGTTTTTTTTTTCGCCATAGCTCCGAACACGCCAGTAACAGAGAGCTGAAACTAGGCATACCTGACCTTTGATTCAAGCCGGATTTTGTGACACCAACCAAATTTTCAGGTCAGGTCAGGTTACTGACCTATGACGTCATAAGTGGACGGTCCTCAGATGCCGCAACTTCGCAACGCCCTCAGTCCCGGAGGAGCTTTTACAGGGGATGAAACTTACAGAACGTGCATCTCCTATGTAGAAGTCTCACAACTTGTACCTCTAGGATTTTTCCTAAAGATCACATGAGGTCAGGTCGGTCACGTGACCTCAACACTATAAGTCAATTGAGAAAAATGAAAACTGCTATTCTGGCGCCGGGAGCAATCTCAAACTATTGCAAGCACACGGATCGTGATTTCATGCACTCCTTGCAAAAGTTAGAAGCTTCAGTTTTGCATTGTTGACGTTGCGTGATTATGACGTCACTAGGGTCCTACGAGCTTTTCGTCAATAACTCCCGATCAAACTGAGCTAGCGAGTCGGTCAAGCCACCAATGGACTGAGGAAGACCTGCCGAATCGAATAAAATGCAACATGACCTCTTTTGACCAATTTCACGACCTAGGGGTCTCTGACCTGACCTTGACCCGAGGTCAACACCTCAAGTTGACCTCATCCGAACAAAAAGTATACCATTCGACACGCCTGAGCAAGGCGAGCACGTTTATGCTAAAATCGCGCTCTGCAACTGTTTTTAAAAAAGTTATTGATCAAAAACCGAACCCGTGTCTTGGGTCACATGACCCGACCTCAGAGGTCACCAGTTGACCTGAGACCTTAAAATCGGGTACTAGCTGTTGTGTCTCCTAACGGCACACACGCTCGTTTTTTCCGCGACGCTCTAAATCCAACGGGGGCGAAAAACGACGAGGGGGTCGTACACAGCCCTCCCCCCGGCCGGCGCGTATGTAGAAAACCAACAGGTCCTGCGGGGTTAACTCTCGCCCTTATTGGTGTTTTGCTAGCTGCAAACGCAAAAGGCAGGGCTAGGTTATTGGTTGACCTTCCAGGTCAGGCCAGTGACTCAAAAGTCGGGAAAATCGGGACCTATGACCTTTAACAAGTCATATTTTGGAGAGTTAGTTGATACGAGGTTTTTCGGGGCGCTGATTACGAATTTCATGTTAGCTTTGATCACCGATGATGTCTTGATGCTTTTAGGCCAGGTCGGGTCAGGTCAGGTCAGGTTAACCAGTAGGCGTCTTGCTAGCTGTCCATAATAGGTGTCAACCAACACTGACAGCTTCGTGACATTGTAGGAAGGCGCCAAAATTACTTCGTAAATGTTCAAATGGGTGCTAAATTCGAAATCAGCTCGAAAAACTAGCCTAAAAAATATATGAGCCCAGAAGAAGTGAACTAAGGTCATCAAAGGTCAATGACCTTGACCTGACATTCACGTGACCTTGACACCCACCATAATGCATGGGACCACCATCATTTTACATGTTTGAACGTTTACGATCACAAAAAGACTGGAAACGAGCGGATAATGGCCGTTTTTACGAAGGGCTTCCTGGCGAATGTCCATCTAATTTGAACAAATCTGCACCAAATGTGCACCTTATCTGCACAAAATGTGTATTATAGATGGCCGTCGTGAAATACTCCTGAGCTGAATGTTCAAATTGTGTTCCCCTTTTCTTTTTAAATGAGCTATATTGAACAAGATTTTCATTGGACAAGATTGTTGACGGCCCTCCTGTGAAACGAGACTCGATGAATTCTTAAACTCCCTAGTTATTTTGTAACAACCCTAGGTTCGTTGCATACTAACTAGGGAGGTTGCAACGACCCTAGTTTCGTTACAACGTCCCGGAATGAGCAGTTATTTTGTAACGTCCCTAGGGTCGTTGCAAACAAACTGATCGTTCAGGGAGGTTACAACCACCCTAGGGTCGTTGCAAAGTAACTGAAATCGCATACTCCCTGTAACATATACATATAACTCCATTGATTATACATACTCATGCAGAAAGCGTTCACGAAAAAAAAAATATGTATTTTACCCCAAGTACAGGTCACTGGAGGGACATTTTTTAACGGACAAAAATATGAAACAGATACTTGCGTGTCTTTTATCATCAATCAGTTAATCTACATCTAAAAACAGCGATATCATTTCAACCCAGATGTTTTGGCGGACGGGAACAGACAAGATACATTCCTACACCAGTTCACTTTCCCTTTGTGGTCAAAGGGTTCGACAATTTACTCACTGTTGTACTTCACCATTTTCTTCGTCTAGCAGCAGAATACCGTTCAGATGTAGGACAGTCCACTATTACCCTTCATTATGTCACATTTTCCTCCATTACATGTGATCTTCTCCTGTTGACCTCGACACCTGACGGCGCGGCGGGACTGTCAATGAACTAGACAGGTCACATGACCGAGTTGCAATGCGTCACAGGGCTCTGTCACCGGGTCGCGTATTTTTTCATTTTATAATTTATTTCACAATGACGCGTGTTGTGGCCGGGCTGTAGGCTCAACCGTCAACGTGTAACACATAGCAGATATGCTCGGGCTTGGCCGGCTAGATTGCCTCTTTTCACTGAGCTGTTCATCAGGTCATATAGGCCATCTCGGGGAGCCGTATCCGCTAATGAGGGCCGATTGCGCGGCATCCCCGGTAAGCAGGCCATGGAGGTAGGACCGGGAGCGTGCTGTTGCACCGCACCAGCCGTCAGTGCCGCTGGGTGGGTCCGCCGCGGATTTACGAGCTCAATGCGCGCAGGGTACCTTTCACCAGGGGAGCTCTCGGTGCGAGCGGCAGTGGTAGCCCTCGGCGCCGCCGGTTCTGCGAGCAGCTCCTCACGGTGTCACGGCGCCCGGGCCAGTGAAATACCACCGCCCGCGGCCGGAGCGGCGCCTCGTGGCCCCGCCCGTGTCCCTCCGGCCGGTCGTCGTCTCCCCCTCACGACCTGAACAGGGCGGGCCGCGGGCTCGACAGCCTCTGGCCGTGTTACCCAACCTGCCCTGCCGCAACTGAGAGCACCGAAACCGATGCCAGCCCACTAAGGACACGGGCGCGGGGTCGAACTATAACACCGGCAAGACGATTGCAAAAACTCCTCCAGCAAGGCTGTCGTGTATATCGCATATTAAGACGTGCCCCTCCTTCTGACCCGTCTAACGGTGCTGCCTTGTTTCCTTGATAGGCCTGGTATCTCACTCGGCTCATCTGGGCGGTAATTATAGACTGCAGGGCGTTTGAGGCCAATTGAGTGGTTGATAAACAGTCGGCTGCACGGCTGTTGGACCGCGTCATAACAGGGTCCTGAGGTGACCCGACGACCCTGCCGATAGCGGAGGGAGAGGGGAAGCGGACCCCGCGACCTCGTTCGTCTTTCTCTGTACGGACGCCTTTGATTGCTCCTTCCGCGGGCTAAGATTGCCAGCGGACGACACCAAGTGCGTCCACTCTGGATGCACTTGGTCTGCACCGAGCAGCCACCGACTGCCGGCGACCACTCTCACTCTCACCGCGGTATGCCGTGAGCTGGACGTCCTCAGAAAGCCGTCAAACGTTGGCCAATGACTTCTCCTGGCAGGATGCCGTGAGTTAGCCGCTCTCTGCAGGATGCTCTGTCTGTGTCGTCCGGGAGCCCCCACCGCTCCCGCTAGAGACCGGTTCGAGGGGGGACGGGGGCAGGTCACGGCTGCTGACCCCTCCCACGCCCCTCTACCCGGCCACGTCACGGCCCCCGTCACCGCTCTCAGGGATGTTCCAGACCTCGGGTGCCGGGACCGGATACTTTGGCTAACGGCATCGTGCGAAGAGAATGCAGCTTTTATGGAGGTGTTTACAGAGCGGTGTTTTAGTTCAGAGATGTGTGTTTTGTACTTTTACTTGGGTGTCATTTACATTTGAAGGAAAACGTTTCGTGACTGGTAAGATCGAATATTACACAAATTATACGCTATTTCCATTTGACGCAAAGTATGCTTCTGTCTTGAGTTAGGTGCATTTAGATTTTAGGCACTTACATTAGACACAATTTAAGAGTCACCTAATTGAACAATTAGGGATTCCCAAGCAGCCATCCTCAGGCTATTTGCCCACCCATGTACTTTGCTACCAGAAATTGCATGCACACATGCTATATATGCATTGGTCATGATGACGTTTCACAATCCATATTTCATTTGCTATTTTTATCCGAGGTCTCAAATGAAATGTCATATTCCAGTTAATACCGGATCCAGAAAGGAGGTCTTGGACGCTGCAAGGATACCCCTCCCACCAAAAAATATCAAATTTCCAAAAATTGTCCGTTGATTCCTTACGCACCGCTGAGGAGTTTAAGATAACTTTTTTACTAATACGAGGTGTTTTGTTTTCCTTTTTTCCCGAAAATAGATCGCAAAATTGTGTCGATTTCGGGCGCCACGGGACAGAATTTGCCCCAAATGCTCCCCCTGGATCCGCCAGTGTCCAAAGCTTTTCCTTTAATCAAAAGAATAACGTTGTTATTAGACCAACAACCCCTGTACGGTGCCTTGGCGTTGGGCAACCGTAGAGGGACACCTATTGCACCGTTTCAGTATCGACTCCTCCCGCCTTACATCTGCAGCCCTCGTCAGCTGCACCGTTCTCTCCCCGTCCCCCTCCCCCTCCCAATGAGGCCATCGGGTCCAGCAACAAACGATCATGATGTCCCGCCTACATTTTATTGAGACCGTCTGATGGCCCGCGCCGTTTTATGTACTGTGTGGGTGGGTGTTATGGTGCCGTGGGGAAGAGACCAACCATCTGTGTCAGGCCTCGATCAACTACGGAGACAGTTTCCCAGCCGACCTATGGCCCCTGGTGGCCTGCAAACGAAAGGCCATGTCGCAAGGAACAAAAGGGGAAGGGGAAGTTACGACCGGACGCTTGCACCACGGCTGGAGTGCATGCATATATGCAACCGGGGCGGATCATATACACCCGATAATGCGCCCAGCAATTATGAAATTTGTCATGTGTATGCTCTCGGGGTAACGATTGATTACTGATGTGTGGTGCTTGGGAGCATAATGACTCTATTCTGCATAGGATGTGATTAAATCTGAAACCCGTCAAGGGTCATTATCAAAAGCATTCAGATAGAGTATGATCCAGGGATCGATTGATTGGGATGGACGTTGAATGTTCGTCATGCATTCATCGCTGTTCATAGAGCCCCAGGAGACGAAAGATGTTATAGCAAGAAAGAGCTTCACTTATCAATGAATATACCAATCTGGGAGCATTGTCACAAACAAGTTCAAGAAACGCTGTCGCCTCCTGTTCGTTTAATACAAGAAGTTGTAAATTTCTATTAAAGCCTTTGCGTCTTGTGTCTTTATTTTGCTAGTATTTTTCATTGAATATCTGCTTGCCCTGCGCAGCTTCATCTTCTGAAAGGAAATTCACAACTTTTTGCAAATTGTTTCGCTTTTTAGATTTGTTTCTCCCTGATGCTCATTATATTGATGTTGTTTCGTGACTTTCAAAGAACCACATCACTTACGTCTCCTCCCGTCTATGTATACCACGCATCGTAACTCTTTGCGTCCGGTCACGGAGACTGTCACGGAGCCGTTCACGGAACCGCTCACGGAGCCGGTCACGGCGCAGTACCGAGGCTGCCGCGGGAAGCGCTGTCGCACTGACTGGAATCGTTACCGGCCGGTATACCCCGCTCGGGGTCGTGACTCGGTGAGGGGGCACCTGCGGACCGCTATCGGCGGGATGATGGAGCCTGCGGGGGCGGCGGGCGGTGAGAGGGCCACCCCAGGGTCACCAGTCCGGCTAGGGTCGGAGAGGGGCTGTATGAGATCGTTTGAGATGTTTGAGATGGCGTCGTTATTAAATTTCATGGGGACAATCTATTTTGCATCACGGAGAGGGCGGAAGTCACGATGGACGCTCTGCGGACACGGTCAGCCCGTCCCGATGATGTCACGGCAGGAAAGGGGAGACTTTCGACCGCTGTGACCTCGGCGTGACCCCGGGGTCAGGTCGCGGGAGAGTTGGCGAGACGCCGGGCAGTCACGGCGTCCCGTGAATACCCTGTCTGACACGCCCTGGCGACACTGTCTAGTAACCCGCCGCGAGACGACGCCCGGTTTCGGCACAATGGCTGTGTCGACAGAGACGTTCCCGTGCTCTGAATGCGGCTCACACGTGTCACCGAAAACGAAATGCGAACTCGCAGCCATTCGTGTTTTCCTCATTGCCGCTCTCCCCGCTCTTCTCATAACGGTTACACATGGCTGGTTAGGGTTAAGCCTGCTTACAACAGCCGATGCCCTTCTCGGCGGACGGTGATGAGATCCTGATTCACTTTCAAATTGGGTCGAGCTGGACAGACATGAGTCTAAAGGCCGTGAAGATGATCCTAGTGTCGTCGACATATGATCTCGTCCGTTAACATATGATCCCAGTCTGTAAACCATACACACTGCACGGACATGCAGTGAAAGTGAAAACAGATGCGTGACGACGAACAATTAACGTCTGCGATGCTCGCGGAAAATGTGCCTTGTAACAAGCACCCTGTGCTCAGAGGCGCACGCATTCGACACGCCCTCCAAAACAGCGTGTGCTTCTCACGGCTCGTAGCTGGAGAAGGTACGATATTTAAATATGCACATATTATTTTCAGACGTCTACGATATTGGCTGAGCTTTCATACATTCCCAAACGTTCCTTTTATCAACTTAAAACATAAAATTCCAGTTTTCGAGAATATTCAAAATCAAATCAGGCCTGGCCTAACGGGTGAGGTGATAGGTAATAACAATTACAAATTGTGTTTGCTGCAATGTAACTAACGATTACGGACGCATATATTTTGATTTATTTGCTAGTGCTGACGATGCACCCTGATTGGCTTTATTCATACTTCCAGTGAGGTCATGAACCTCAATCGAAGTTTGTCACTGATAAGAAATAGCATTCATTTTTTCGCAATAAACTAAATGGTTATTTAGCCAGCCACATTCTACACTTTCTTACGATACATTCTTGATCTGCTCTGGTCCTCTATCCCTTTTCAAACGTCATAATATATCGTACTCCTGCAATGTAAGAACCGGTTGGGGTTCCATTGACTTTGGGACCCGAATGCGGTCAGTTTTGCAATCCATGCCACCCCTTGGAGCTCATGGGGCGTCTTCTAACTGAGCCGGGCACACTGACCCGCCCTTGGTCGACCTGACTTGCGTCATGTGACAGAAACTAACTGTGTCAGCTGACTGCAGAGTCATGTGACAGTGTCTGTGTAAGCTGACAGAGGCTATGACAGAGGCTCTGAATGCGAACTTGGTGTCACTTGTGTTGTTGCGTCAGCTGATTGATGGTGTTGTATGACTGTGCAGGGAAGTAGTGGTGCCGGGAGTTGTAGCATGGCAAGGTGCTACTTTTCCCACTTACCATATAGCTGACCTTCAGGTTTGGACTAATTCTAATTCACACCAAGCCCGCTGATGACGGCTTCTAGCTAGGAGGAGAAGTTGCTTCACATCCATCCAACTCGTGCTGCTCTCATCCACAGCCAGCCAAGTACTCACCCAAATGTGTTTCCCGAAACAGTTTGCATGAATCACCGCGAGCCAAGATGTCCTAATGTCAGGGGTGTCTGACTGAACGTGCTAACGCTACTGTGCGTGACGGCCTTGAGATGTTGCGACCTTTCTCACCCCGGGGAAGTTTGCTTTCCGGTCGGGTGACCTAATGGAATTTCCGGGGACGACCGTGCAGCGGACATACCTGGCGCTCTTCTCTGTACTGGCGGTGTACCATGAGATACATCACGTGGTTTCTCCGTGTCAGCGTGGGCCCTGTCTGTCACGTGGTGTGGGATTGATGACCGGAATGTTGCAGCCCACAGGTCAGGTGACCAGTGCAAATGACCGTCACGTAAGGCCTTTGAAAAAATGCCTATGACCAATGGGTATGTGTTGCCTAATGCACATTAATTTACATATTGTACAAGAGCCTGTGAGTTTAGCGACTGTGGACATTTGATGCTAATGTGAACATTGACATTCCTAATAATCGAATGTGACTTATCACAGGACAGTTGTATTCATTTGTATATAGTTGCGCGACAGCATGAAATTAATTGATTCATGGATAAAAGTTAGGGGGTTATAAAGGAAGAAGGAGCTACTGTAGGCATAGGTCGTTGCATAATTGAAGTGTGCCCACTGTCCATTTTCAGAGAAACAAAGCAAACTCTTTGTTTCAAAGGTAGTAGGTACAGCCCACCGCTAAAGTAATGTAGGGTTTTACCAATCTTAACGGTTGGCTTTGACTGGCGATTGTTTAATGCGGAGTGATCGAAAAGAAGATGTCAATAGCTAAAGTTGCAGCTGCAAACGTGACGATACATATATGTAAGCTACATTCAAAGTTTCATTGTAGTCTGGCTAATCGTTCCTAAGCTTCAGAAGCAGAACATACCCATGACTGAAACCCCACATTACTTCTGCTGTGGACTGTAGGTGATCACTAATCAGTGTTGATTGACACCCATGCAGCAAACGCAGAAAGCACGCATGCGGATGCTGGGTGCGATAGTTCGCCAGAAATGAGCTGATCGGTTAAAGCGCTCATATGCATTACAACGCAGGCAAAGAAACCCTCCGTCATAGCGGGCTTGGCCTTGTTTGGACACATCTTCGGGTGGAAGGCAGCGTGCCTTACATGAGCGCACTAGCGCAGAGACACATGCCTTCTCATCTTGGACGTTCCAGTGTTTGATGCTCCGAGTTTTTATTGTGTGCTAGCCCTGATTTCAGCTGTTTGACTTTATAGCGCATGTTGTTACGGAGCGAGCGAAGCGAGCGTAGTCTTTCCTTAGATTAACGGAAATTTCTGAGTATGAGCGGCCGGCCGGCCGGCCGGCCGGCCGGCCGTGGTCACGCTTTTGCGACGCTTATATCTCAGCAACCACTTGACCGATTTACATGCGGTAATTTTTGTAGGGTAGCTTCATTCCTTCTACCAAGTATTGGACTATTCCCGATGCATGTGGGTGACCCCTTATGCACGTGCCACGTGCAAAACGAAGAGGTGTCACTTTTGTAATTGTTGCAATATCTCGGTAACTACTTGGCCGATTGCGCTGAAAGTTGGCATGTAGCTAGGCACCCACTAGGCAATGCATATCCATGTGCCAGAGTTGGGGTGCTGCTGCACGTGCGCACGTGCAGGGGTCGATTCCAGATCTCGAGAACGGCTGGACCGATGGCGCTCAAATTTGGTACATGGTTAGGGACCGGTTAGTAGGGTGCAGTGCAAAAGTCAGTTGGGACCCATTTTGCACGTGCGCACGTGCAGGGTGCCGCTTCCAGATCTCGAGAACGGCTGGGCCGATTATGCTCAAATTTGGCACATCGCTAGAGACCGGTTAGTAGGGTGCCGTGTACAAGTCAGCTGGAGGTACCCCCTCGAAATTTCGCACGTGCAAGGCTCACCCTCTCGCTCGCTCCGTTAGTCGCCCCAAAAGGCGTTATACTGGTACTATGTCGACTATTTGATTGAACAATGAACATGACTTGCAGTCTTTTGGGACCTTTTTATTATACCATAACCTTGACCCGTTAGGCTTGATTTGCATCGATTGTGCTTCCGCGTTGCTGAAGTTTAACTTGATAAACTAAGATATTTAACCCTCGCATGTGTAGGGGGGGGGGGGGTCGGATGGACCCCCCCATGGTTTTTCGCAAATAACTCGCGTAAAAAGCGGCCGATCGCGACGAAACTTTCAGTACCCTCGCATTGATCAATTTGACACCTACCCTGAAAATTTCATGACCCTGACCCAAATGACCTTTGACCTGTGACCTCTTTTCCGAGACCATGTTTGGCCGGAATCGCGATTCGGCGTACGTCGGCTCGCATTAGCCGCGCGTTTGCAAGCTTTTCGTGGTTTCAAACGTTCAAACATGTGATTTGATGTTGCTCCCATGCATTAGGGTGGGTGTCAAGGTCATCTGAAGGTCAGGTCAGGTCATTGACCTTTGGTGACCTCGGGTGACCTCGGTTCACTTTTTCGAGTTTTACATGTTTCTAGGCTAGTTTTTGGAGCTGAATTCGAATTTAGCAAGCATTTGAACATTTACGAAGTAGTTTCGGTGCCTTCGTAACATGTTACGAAGCTGTCAGAGGCGGTTGACACGTACTACGAATACACGTCACGACGCCTACTGATTGACCTGACCTGGCCTGACCCGAGACCTGGTCTAAATGCTTAAAGACATCATCTGTGATCAAAACTAACACGATTTTCGTGATCAGCACCCCGAAAAACCCCTTAGCAGCCACACTTTACGACTTTCTAATAGGTCCCGATTTTCCCGACTTTGGGTCATTGACCTGACCTGGAAGGTCAACCAATGACCTAGGACATTAAAATTGGGTATCATCGGCTTCCTCTCGTCACGGGCAACACGCTCGTTTTTTCCGCGAAGCTCTAGCTCGATCAGGGGCCAAACGGCAAGGGGGGTCCAACCGACCCCCCCCCCCCCCTACACATTAGAAGCTGGAAAACGCCGCACACATGCGAGGGTTAAGAATATACTAAGGTTACGAGCCAATCGGGAAGTTCTCTCGCTGACACCCCACCTTGTAGATGAGGGCTGGATAGCATCCTCATTGAAACGTTTTACCGTGGTGTAATGAATTACATTTATTATACTAGATGCTGTAATACACTATGCGCTAATGCTGTTGTGCAAAGGTTTTCTACCCGACCCCAATGGCCTAAGGTCAGCGCGTGACCCTTATCGATAATGGTAAAGTAGGTCCAGGTCCTGGCGAGTCGCCGTTGGTGCCCGTTGTTCAGCACTCTGGCTTCACCGGCCACAATCTGCTGTGCAGATTTTGGGGGTTATTGTCCTTTGTTGAGCTCGTACCTTTATGTCAAACGGCAAAGATTGACACAAAAAATTGAGTCACGTATTCCACACTGCAAGGGTTATGTTGTGTGTCACTTTCAAGTGCATCCGAGGCGTCCCAAAATCCGAATCTGGGCTGAATCCGGGCTGAATATGGGATGCCTTGACGGACCCGCCCAGAGCTGCCTTTAGTTACTGGTGATGATATAACTAGCGCCATCTGCATTCTGCAACCCAGCGTTTTCCTATCATTGGAGACTTCAATCAGCGAACATGGCGCCATCTGCATGCCGCAGCTAGCCAGGCAGTGCAGCAGCATCTGGTACATTTTGGTGACCTAGCCTGCAAATGTGGCGCCATCTGTAGGCATGCGTTGTTTGGTGCAACGAGAGGCATACGCAGTAGACGCTGCATTATGGTCTATGGTCTAGAAATATTGTTATTGCCCATTGATAAATTTAGTTTTGAACCCGTATTGGTATGTAAAGGTGCAGCAAAATTGAGGGAACCGTTCCATCTTTTCCATCCTCAGGATTCAGGACGGCTAAATCCTTCTCCTCCATGCCCCTAATCTCTGATTCGGGCTGGACGATCACCTTCATCCGAGTTGAGTAGCTGCTCAGGACCTCCATCTAATAGTTTCCATCCTCAAGAAAGTCGAATATTTCTCATCCACACCTTAACCCTATTCCTGGCGGGCTCCGCCGGGACAAGAAACTGGCGGGGGGGGGGCCGATTCGGCCCCCCCTTCAGATCTCAAAAACTACACATCGCAGCGACAAACGGTAGACGGCATCGGATACGCACGGTCAAGATCTACAATTTTTACAAAGGTCATTTTCAGGTCAGGTCAAAGATGACGTCACAGGGGTCGAAAAAGTCAAAATGGCGGCGCTAGATATGGAGAGAGTTTTTCTTGAATAACTTTCGAATTAGTCAAGATAGGAACAAACTAAGGGCATCATCGTGATCCTCTCGTCAATCCGCATCGAATGATATTTATGTTGACCTCGAAAGGTCAAGGTCAAAGGTTGACCTCAGGTCACGTGACCTCGAGGTCATCATATATATCATTCGATGCGTCTTGACGAGCTGAACACAATGAGATCATCCATGCGTCTGTATCTTGTTCCTGTACGGAGTTATTGGCCAAAAACCTTTGGTGACCTTTGATGACGTCACATGACCTCACAGCTGCCCAACAGCAAAACAGACCTCAAGGTAGTGAAGGTTGATCGTATATGAAGTCATGTATGGTATATGGGGCCATTCCGACCCGTTTTAGTGGTAAAAACAGGGAGTTGATTTTCCCCCATTGACTTATAATGGGGAGGTCGCGAAACTGACCTGACCTTAGGTCACCGATATCAAAATTCCGAGATATACAAATTGCACATACTGGTACCCTTACTAAAGCCTGAAGAGAAGAAATTGATCGGTCAAAAACTCTAGCTCTGGCGTGATTGCAAACTTTTCTGAGGTAGGGTCACCAAACCGCCTCTGGTGACCTGACCTGAGGTCAGATCAACTCAAAATTTTCAGACATGTTGCGTAGAAGCCTTTTAGGAAAAGTCAGAAAATTTGAGCTTCCTAGCTCAACGCGTTTGGGAGAAATAACCAAAAAACCTCCGGGGGGGGCTCCTGAGGCCCCCCCCCCCGCCAGGAATAGGGTTAAACCCTGTTCCGGGCTGGACGGTCACCTTTATCCCACATGGGTAGCTCCCCTATGAGCAGATCCGTATCCGGGGGCGGTGACCGTCTGGGGACTGGGTGGCCTGTCCACGATGGATGGGCTTAGCCCTGACGGAGCACCAGGGTGCCCGCCCAGACCAATGTCTCCTCCTAATTCCTAGCATCCTTCCGGCTTTGAAATGGCCTCGTCGGACCGAAAGAGTCTAACCCAAAAGCTTCTCAGGAGCAGGCCGATGTGCGGTGGTATGACCGTTAGCGGGGCTGGGAGGCCTGTCCAAAGTCCCCTGTATGAGCTCAGTCCCGGCACTGCAGCACCATGGGGATGGAGCTGACCTGTGACCAGATCAATGTCTTCCCTCTAATTCCTAAAATCCTTTCGTCCCTTACACATACCCACAAAGGTTTCGCTAGACCGAAAGTGCAAGTCTTGATAGGTACTTACATATAGCCCTACTAACATAAGTTATGCATCCTTGTTCGCACTAATGTATCGGGACTGACGGTCGCCCTCTGCCTAGACACCTGTGAAGGAAGACAAATTGAGAGCACGTCCTTCTGGAACGACCGAGTAGCTGAGTAGCTTGTCTTGCTAGGCCCCTCCCGAGTCACGTTCCATTAGGATGGGCTCAGCCACTGCGAGGATTCACAGTGGGGATCGCCCAATGTCTCTCTTTCTTGCTTTCGGTCGAATGCTTTCGTTAGACCGAAAAAAAAAACACGAACAACTACCGTAACCAACCTTCTATTGGTATTTCCTCATACCGCGGCTGGTGACTGATGTCATAGAAATAATATGAAACCTTACAGTATTTATTTCAACATTAGCAAATGGATATCTACAGTGACACACTAAATAGACCGGGGAATGAGTACCCCTTCGATGCCCATCATTTGGCGTACACATTGCAATAACTGCACTGGCATAAGACGCACGTCCGCTTCATCCACACAAAGACTCTCAACAAACTAGCACGTAAACGGCAGAGGAATTGTGGCAGGGTAATGAGATACAGAGAACAGAGGCAACATACTGCAGCCTCTTGTATATCACCTTCGCTACAAAACATACACGGAACGCTGTAGAACACACGCCGTACATAACTCATCTAGCCTCGCACACACATTCAATACAGGCGGTAATGCCTGATCAGACACTCCACCCATTGAGAATTGTTTATGAGAAGGTAGCGGCAGTGCCCCGACGTGTTCTGCCATATCCACCAACAGAGGGCAGTGTCAGCGTGCGGGGCGCAAACCGCTACCAACAGCCGCGTCTCGAGAACGAGGGAGCCCAGGCGGCAGTACACGAGCGAGCTGAGAGGACGTGAAACACTGACTCGGTAAAAATAGCAGACAGGGGTGATAGCAGCAGCTCGCGGCCCAGCGCGGCAGATACTGGCACGGAGGCTTCGACCTCGGCGCTGCTGACAAACGGCCTGTCAGCTCATATATCATTCAGTTCACTGTCACTGGGCTGGTCGCGGTGTGCGAGGTCCCTCAGCTCGTCCTGGGCTCCGTTATTCAAGAGACACGTCTCCAGCGATCGCGAGGAAGAATATCTTGTTGGCAGAAGCGCAAAATGCCTCGTGACCGTCAGACCCGGTCCGCTACCTGCGCGCCATCTGTCCAGCGCCTCACAGACGCGCAGCGCCACCTACTCCACTCATTTCTCTGTTCCGAGCGCCGTCGGCTCAGTGCCTAGCTGGAGTGCGAGTAGGCGGTGTTTGTGTACGGCCCCGAGTAGATGGAGCTGCCGGCGGCAGAGGCCTCCTTGCGTCGCCGCCGCCGACTAATGATGACCATGATGGCGACGACGACGGCAATCATCAGCAGCAGGCCGACGATGGCGATGGCGATGGCGAACGTCCGAGGTGAAATACAGAGGATGTCGTCCTCGTCCAAGTCGTCCTGCCGACCAGAAAAGCACACCGTGAACAACTCAAACAGGGACACGATGAAAATCAGCAAATGATACCTCACTCCGTTCTGGTACAGCAATCAAATATCGCTCCAAGCTAGCAACCACTTCAGCCGCGCATTTATTGAGAGTGGTTCGAAAGGATGCCTTTTATGCACCTCTAATCGGGCACCTTTTCTCAGCAGAGCGTAAGATCACCGTTATTCAGTGTGACCGTATGATTACGCTCGCGTGTTTGAGTGCACACGGGTCGACGATCACCACGTAGTGCGTTTTTTGCCCCCACCAATGAAAGATGTGTCGGTCGTAAATACGGTCTGAGCCGATAAAAACAGATACGCCTTCATCGTTCGATGAGCGCACATTGCCGCTACAAAAACATCAACAATGCCCTGAAATAGGAAAAGGGACGTTCCCTCTCGGCCGCTTGGTGTCAACAATTTTATGGGACGCATGCCTGCTCGATGAAAGCGCCTCATGCAACGCCCATCATTAAATCGTAGCACGTAGCTGAGAAGCGGCGATAATTCGACGGCACACGGATGCAGCTTCATCGGTCAAAATAATGACGGCACGGGCCATGATACGGGGCGGCGTGAGGCGTTACCGTACCAGTTAGGAAGGGCACGGGTGGGACAGATCATTGCGAAACGGTAAGGTTAGGTTTTGTTGAGTACGTGCAGGTCGATACCGGTCGGAACGAAGCGGTACGGTCAGGATACGGATCGCCACGCGTCAGTAAGTGGCGATACGGACTGGTACGGTGCAGTGCTGGTTAATAATCCGGGATGGAACCCGCGCTATACGTACCCTGGAGAGCGGTCCGTTGGGGTCGTCCTCGGGCAGTTCCTCGCCCTCGTTGACGTAGAGTCCGTGGAACACCTCGATGACGGGCTCGTCGTCCGTCTCCAGGTCGGTGACGGTGGCGTTCTCCACCGCCCGTCGGCGACGACGCAGGTTCGTGCCGTCCTCACACACCGGGGGCTGGCGGGAGAGAAAACGGGAACGGTGAGAGCAGTGAGAACGGGAGACGTAAGGAGAATGGTGAGAACGGAAAGACGTGGGGAGAATGTGAGAAATGTTTTGTCAGACGTCTGGAGGTACGGCACAATAATAAGGGGACACAAGTTCTGTCTAGTGCTCACTGCCCATCAAAATATTAGACATTTATTGCTGGTGAAACATGATAACTTTGGGCACCATTTGGCTCAACAAGCAATCATCTACTGTTATTACTTAGAACGTATTTTTTTCTATACATTTGCTCATCAATTTTATTGAAACCCTTATGTTAAGTAACATTCTTATGTAGCATTTAATTTACATTTTAAAAGTATTTGCACGTTTGTGTATGAGTGGTTATTAAACAAGAGTTTAGTTTTTGTTGGAAGCACTTACCACATCGTCGCAGCCGCCCGTGTGTTTGAGGCAGAGTCGCACGTTGCACTGGTAATACACGGAGGCAGTGTACGGGAACTTGTGCGCCTGGAAGTTCACCTTCGCCGAGTTCTTGGTCTCGCTGTAGTTGAACGGGCCCATGATCTCGTAGTCGACGGGACATCTGTATGAGAGAGACGGCACACTGTTAGTCCTCCCGGCAAACCGTTCACGCTACATTAGTCTGATCTTCGAGCACGTCGTGATAGATGAAATGCACTTTACAGGGAAGCTCTATTATGATGAGTGAAGCTAATGTGTGACCTCTCATCCAGCGAACCGAGATGGGAGGCGGGCGAGAACCTGCACGACGCCTGCTGGAGCGCGACCGCCAGCTCATGAGGCGGATAGAAGTGCGTCGTTCGCGCCGCACCAGTCCCCCGGCGGCATATTAATCAGCCGGCATCCGCCGCACACCTCGCACGCCTTCTGTCGCCGGACGACCTCGCTAACGAACTGTTCGCCACGGTCGCATTGTTCCCCAAGCGTTGACCCGGCGAGGCTATTCAGATCGCTAGCGGGACCAAAGTGCCTCCTGGTGAAGGTACTATGCGATTAGTGAGCGGGTTTTTGGCCGCGTAAAAAGCCGTCGAGTTCGACACGCCGCCTGCCGCCTCGGCTGTGAGCCGGGCGCCTCGGAGGGACAGGTAGCACGCTTCGCTCCGCGCACAAACCACTTCCTGCCTCTCGACGGCAAACGGTCCCGCCGTGCTCGAAAGTACGCCGAGACCGGCAGTCAGCGCACTCCAGCGCGGCGGCGCGGCGGCGATCATGTGGTTAACCCGCATGGCCATTGCGCAACGCCTTGCATCATCAAGCGGACTTGGAAGGCCGGCTACTTTTCTCAGCCACTAACGCCAGAGTTGAGGAAGTGAGCCGTTGTGTGGAATCCCCAGTTTTGATGCCGTCTTGGTCACGCTGGCCGCCCCCGCCCCCGCCCCGGCTGCGCGCAGTGCCGCTCCAGTGGCGTGCCCAGCGGACCGTGCTCGTTCGCTCACGTCCCCTCCCGCTGAAGTGGTCGGAGCAGGACGACCCGTTCTTTGTCACCGTGCTGGTGTCACGACCGACCAGTCCCGGCGTCCGAACAGCAGTCACCGAGACGGGATAATTGGTCCAGTGCAGGCAATTTGAGCAGTAAGGAAGAACAGAGAGCCAGGGTGGCTGTGCAGAAAGAGTTGACCTGGCACTCTCTCGCGTGGTATTTTCCTATCACGGGAAAAATGGATTAGGCGACGAGCGTGACTTATATTACCTTGCCTCGATGCTGGTCGCAAATGTGCTGTCAGCCTTCTATCCAATTCCAATGCGGAGATTAGCCAGGTTTTTCAGTAGCGCCAACCGGCTGGAGGTACAACTGGCATGCTGCTTACGGTAATAAGCAATTTGTCGTCCGCAGCTATTCGTCAGTACCTTCCGGATGATCAATACATCATCTGTTGCCCACTGCTCACGTTATGTGCTCGATGTAGTAAACCTGTCGTTTGCATGTTTGCGTCCTGTCAAATAAAAATGCTGCAGCGGCGTATTTGCAGCGAAGCACGCACTTTTATCTGGTAGAGCTCGTATTTCCGCCTGGTCGGATGCGTGTGGTCTCTACGAGTCGTGCGTGCTGGGGTACTATCCCCGGCTCTAGCCACGGCAGTGAGGAGCGTCACGCACATCATCGGCTCTGGACGACCAAGGCTTTGCATCATTGCCAACAGTCGACAATCCAGCTGCCCGCTCACTATTTCGAAAGACTCAACAGAAGCCCCTCGTAACTGCTCAATCTTCAATGCAAGCTCCTCCTCCATGCTAGTTTCCTGTCTACTGGTCTCCGTCATGTCATAGATAAAAAAAAAAACCTCCAGCTCTGATGCCCGCTGCGCTGACCATCCAGCCATAACCAGCACCACGTCCTGACTCGCCGCCGGCTGGCAGCCGCTGGAGGGTGCGGTCAGAACCGTCCGCCCAGCCCTGTCCGCCGCCCGGCCCTGCAGTCCGGTCGGTAACGGTCCGGTAGGTATACCCGGCTGGCCGAGCAGCCCTGCTCGCAGGCGGACACTCACAGGCGGCCGCCGGCCAGCCAAGGTCGGCCGAACTGCCGGCCGTTCCGCCAGCAGCCGCCATGTTACCGGTCCAGCACGGCTCGGCCGTCAGGCTCCGGCCCTGCACATTTGCACCGACAGAGACATACATGGAGCGGGAAAGACCGACTAATGCTCGGCTCGGTTCTGTGTAGATCCGGCTGGCAGGGTTCACTTGCACGAGTTCAAGCTTAAAGAGCCCAAGAAATAAGCTTAGTGAAAAGGAACGCCACTTTCTGCTCGAAACCTTGGCATTCAGAAGCTTTGCTTTGTTACAATTCAGGTTCATTTGCTCCGTTAGAGGAGCACCCTGGCTGAGCTGGAGGCAGGTGAATCTTCATTCGGCCGCTAATGGACCTCCCTGCTGCCCACCGCCACCACGCCGGAGGCGGGCAGCTGACTGCTATTTCCGGAGCGGACACCAGCGAGGCGCAGTCGCCTTCACTTATCCATAATCAGCGCCGACCGGAGTCGGTGGGGGAGTCCAGAGGGGACCGCCTAGCGGGCAGTTCCAGGCGACGACCTTCCTCCGTGACTTAGGAGCGAGCTCCGTCCGTGCCGCGTCATGTGACACGCGCTCAGTGGTCACGAAATGCTGCGGTAAGTGCGAGGAATACCTGTACTGGTGACTACCGCCAGTCCTGAATGTCAGGCTTGGACGACAGAAACGAAATTTTAACCAACGAACGCTATTTTGTAATAGTTGAAACACGTATATTATCTAAACTACAGGGTGACACAAAAAAACGGTCATCACCAAATTTCGAATAACTTCGGAAGTTTTATCCAGATCATCACCAAACTTCGGCCACTTAAGGTCACACCTATGTAGCATACATCCACCAAGTTTCAAGTCTTCACTACGAATGCTTTTAGTACAGTGTGTGTTTTACTGACGCTCCACAATGTGCTCCAGGTGAGCGCCACGGCGCTGCAGGGCGTAGGCACACTTGCATCCGGCGGGCAAAGTTGTCGATAACCCGATGGCTGTGCACTTTACAGAGTGCAATGGCCTCTGGAGACAGTGCTCAGGGGGTGTGCTACCCCTGAAACGTTATTCTTATCGGGTTATCGGCAACTTTGCCCGCCGGATGCAGGTGTGCCTACGCCCTGCAGCGCCGGGGCGCTCACCTGGAGCACATTGTGGAGCGTCCGTAAAACACACACTGTACTAAAAGTATTTGTGGTGAAGACTTGAAACTTGTAGGATGTCTGCTACATAGGTGTTACCTAAAGTGGCCGAAGTGTGGTGATGATCTGAAAAAAACTTCCGAAGTTATTCGAATTTTGGTGATGACCGTTTTTTTGTGTCACCCTGTATGTTGTGAATTATTCATCAAATGATAACATTATTTTAAACATAGAATGTTGGTGGTAGGTATTATATTAGCTCCGTCTTACATGCGTAATACAATAATAGTTGGCTATCATGCTGTGTCATTCAGCAGGTTATCCGTTAGCCTGCTGTCCAGAATAAGGCATTGTTGCATTGTTTCGCCATGGATGTCATTTGTTGTGCTGGCGACAATGCCATTTTATGGCCGTCTGCTGCCCCGATGCCACCGTAACCCATTTCCTCGTCAGAGCGCAGACAGACGGCCAGTCCGTGATGTCATGCACCATGTGCCGCACCCCCGCACCGTGTAAGGCACGCGGCTGCGACCGAGCCACCGCTGCCCCCGGCCTAAAGACCGGTCCGATAACGCGGCACGTCACTGCGCGCCTGGCCATTGGCACGCGGAGCCGAGACCGCCACCTTCCGATCGACCGCAGGTCTGCCTGATGACCCATCCAGCGACCGAGACCGGTCAAAACCCAGCCTGAACGAGCAGCCAGTCTCACCGCGATAACAGACAATCAGACCCAGTTCCAGTTCGGAAAAATAAACACCTCAGTGCAGAGACACGTGTAAGACCCTGCAGGACGTTGTGACAGATAGGATCGTGATTGGCAGCGCACGATTCCATCTTGTCAGTCCAGTCGTCTCTATTTGCAATAAGTGATCGCCGGTCCGACCAGCACGCGCCACCCTACCGAGGCGGATTCGGGAGATCCAAAGAATGCTAGCGTGTTTGATGGGAGGTTCACGACCTGGTACCGCCCGGCTCCGCCGTCTCAGATCGGCCAGGGATCTTCTCTCGTGCAGGTAGGGCGCTCCGCCCTATCTAAGATGTAGCTACTTAGCTACAGAGGCACGCAGCCGCCCCCTATCAGACGCCGTTCCCAGAACTTGTCGAGAGGGGAGCCTGGGCGCCCGCCGTGCCACCCCTCTGCAGTAAATAACTGGGCGGGGAGGAGCGGCCGGCCATCCCAGCTCGCACCCACTCCCCTGTCCCGCACGTCGAGCGCGGCTGTGCAGTTGAACGGTTCACTCTGTTTGAAATGTGTTGGGCACTGTGAAGTGTGTAAGCGTACCGAGCTTGTGGGATAGGCTCTGCATATTTAACACGGCTCACTCCAAGACTAATTATGTTAATTGATTACCAGCTAATTCCTAATTAGCAAAGTTCACAAGTTCCCAATGCTTCGCTGAAAGCCTAAAATAGGCCGCAAATGGTAGCTAGCTAACATTCAAGATATTCTTACACTCTTTCTATTCTTACTTACACTCTTTCACTCTAATCTATCTAAATCGCACCAAGTAATAATCCCATGGAGGTGAGCTGGGTCAGATCTCAGAGAGATCAGATCTCAGAGATCTGATATGACCCTCCTCCGCTCCCAGTCCCCTGCGATACTCACCCCTCCGAGTTGATGAGCGGCTGCTCTCCCCACCCGAGGCCATCGCGGACGATACAGTCGACTGCCTTCAGGCCGTAGATGTCCTGCTCATCAATGGAGATATCCAGCGTCAGGGGGTCGCCGATCTTCACATTCTCCGCCACCGTCTTGTCCACGGTGTTGGAGTAGATACGCATCGTGCAAGTCGGCATGGGTGCAGTGGCCGTCAGCGGAGTGGTTCCCAGCTGGCTGTAATGCAAAGGGAGAACAGAGTGACGTCAGAGATTAGGTCATACAGGGGGTGACGTCAGCAGGTAATGGAGAAAAGGTGATGTCAATCGGCGGTGGAGAAAAAGATGACGTCACTTATGAAGTTGTAGGCCAAGAGAAATGCTACTGCGACGCTGCATTGCGATGCAAGCGTGCAAGGATGGAAATAAACTCCCCAACGATGCCATCATTTGATAGATATGGTGAAACTTCTAGGGGTGCATCTTATTGGTCCACAAATTAACGTAGTTCTGTTTTGTTGCCTTCTTACGTCATGGAAATGACTGAAGGACAAGATGAAGCTAGCTGTGAAAACTTTCGGACTCTGGATACCATACCAACATTTTTTTATACAGTAACACTGAGAAGAAGCAGAAATCAGCTGGGTGTGCTGCTTGATAGGGAGCCCGAATAGCTAAACCGGGAGTCAGGTCACAGAAGAATACATACGTGCAACAACGAGTTATCGCGGCTGTTGGACGTCGGGTGCTGCCGTCAGCAACGCCCAGAGATGAGGCGATTAATACAGAACCGTTAGAACAATGGGTGGTGATCAAACGAGCACTGTGACAAATATCTAAGGCTGGACTGTGTGCGGGTTATTTTCATGAGTAGATTAGTGACGGACAGGGCGGCTAAGCCAGGTTACAGTAGGTACTTCGCGAGTTGTGGATTAAATCTTCTAAGGTCTGGGAAAGTCTTCTAAAGGTCTGGGTAGATGAGAGAGAGAGAGAGAGAGAGAGAGAGAGAGAGAGAGAGAGAGAGAGAGAGAGAGAGAGAGAGAGAGAGAGAGAGAGAGAGAGAGAGAGAGAGAGAGAGAGAGAGAGAGAGAGAGAGAGAGAGAGAGAGAGAGAGAGAGAGAGAGAGAGAGAGAGAGAGAGAGAGAGAGAGAGAGAGAGAGAGAGAGAGAGAGAGAGAGAGATGCTGTATTTACGGACTCCTGGTCCAGAAATGGGGAATGAAGGGGAAATTCACTTCACAGGAAGTTCAAACATCGATACATACATTGACAAATTACCATCCATACAGAACTTTTGACCACATCTTCCTGATCGATGATGTACAAGCCAGATCACTACAGACCAATGTAGATATGATACGATTATCTGACATACTAATTCGTGACAGGAAATTCCACACCGATTTGCGGCGAGTCGCTTCATAGCCATCTACACTTTGCTGCGCGAACATTTCGGACGCACTGCAATACCGGTCGTAGCCAAAAAACATCCTAGCTGCATTATTAAAACAAACCTTAAATTTCCTCAAATCAGACATGTGATAGGAATGCCATAAGTGCATGTTACTAATATTCGAACAATAAATGTTGTACAAATACTTCTTCACATAGTGTGTGCACAAAGCAAACTTACGAATAAGGGAATTAGCTCTACAGCATAGTAGCCTGTACTGTTGTCGAATTTCAGAATCATCAGCTCTGGCGAAGTCAGAAGATATCTGATATCCAAGATACTTATAATCATTAACAAAGCTAAGAATCTGGCCACAGAGAAAAATCGTGGGTAAGGTCATGTCACGAAATTTCTTGGGTAACATTGCCATACAGACTTCTTGGAATTAAACAGAATATCGTGACTCACAGCATAACTCTCGCATATATTCAGCAATTTCTGCAGGCCAAATGGAGACGGAGATAACACAACCATATCGTCTGCATAATAAAAATGATTCATACTGCCCTGATAGTGGCATCCATAACCACTCTGATTAAGAGCCGTAGACAGATCATCCGTGTACACATTGAAAAGGAAGGGTGACAAAATGCCACCCTGTCTGACACCGTTAGACACATGGAATCCTATAGACACGGACTTGCCCCAACGAACCTGAAACTCCTGAGACTTATACCAAGAAGAGATCAGCTTCACCAAGTGGGGGTCAATACCCCTGTCAAGTAATTTTTCAAACAGAGTCCAATGGTTCACACGATCAAACGCCTTCCTCGCGTCGAGATAGCAAATGAACACCGGGCTACTGTTACGCAAATAATAGTCAGTGATCTCTTTCAAAGCATAAATAGCCATATCAGTCGAATGATTTTCTTTAAAACCAAACTGGTGATGACCAGTGCCGAGTTGCACAGAGCAACGGTTTAGAATTACTCTTTCCAGGACTTTGGAGCAAACGCTTGCAACAGCTATCGGCCTATAATTATCCTTCTCATTCAACTTTCCATTTTTGTCCTTTACAATCGGGGTTAACAAAACATTCGTGAGAGAGGCAGGTAAGAAGTTGTGACGAACAAACATTGTGAAACACAGAGACAAATGAATCACACAAGGAAGGCCGGCAAATTTAAAATGTTCGGAACATAAACCATCCTTGCCACTAGAACGTCCTGATGATAGTTCACCAATAGATTTGCTAACTTCAGCGACTGAAAACGATGGGAATGCGCATTGAACATTTGAAAGTCTGTGCACGACAGAGGCTCTCTTCTCGTTATTCTGAACTGTGTTCAGAATTTCCGAGAAGTGGTCTTTCCACATATTTGCGATATTAGCCTCACCCGACACACCATTAACAGTAGGTGCGAGAGGAGGAGAACAATTCAATTTCCTGACCTCTTTCCAAAAGTCAGCCATGCTTTGAGGGCTCTTTAAGAGTTTATCAGCGAGAGATTTTGCACGAAGCTCCTTCTCATTTTTCAAACAATAGCGAAGTGACAATTTGAATCGTGAACGAGCGAGACGCATCTGATTAAAAATATAGCCACCCCTAGGCTTGCCTATCAGCGCCCATAATGCATAAACATCCCTAAATAAAGTATGTTTCTCCTTGACAAGATCATTCCAGCCAGGTACAACCTTCCTTGCATTACAACCTAACGCTTTGCCTATCGTCCTATTTGAAGCCTCCCTCAAACAGGCAATCACCTGATCATAATACGCTGCAATAGCATCATGGTGGTCAGCAGAGGAGCAATCACTGCAGTGAAGCAATTCACCAGGAACGCGAATTTTATCCAAATTCTCTTTGACAGCAACTTCAAAAGCAGACAAATCCTCCACAGTTAGTGAATCCCATTCCACAACCCACCTCTGATCCACAAAGGGCGCAGAAGTATTGAGATCACTCACCCCCTCCTGAGACCTGATTTTCATCATAACAGGGAGATGATCAGAGCTAAGAATAGATTGATCAATTATGATATTGTTCACAAGCTCTAAGAAACCTTCAGTGCAGACGATATGGTCGAGCCATGATTCCGTACCATGTCCATCATTTAGGTGAGTTTTGGAGTCATCTGGAAGATGCATTGCATCGACCACGAAAAGGTTAGACTGATTACAAAAAGATTCTAACTCTTTGCCAAATTCAGTGGCCTTCACCATGTCAGCATTGAAATCACCAAGAATGCATACATACGGCGATTCAAAATCATCCATTATCGTTTTCAACTTAGCCAAACAGTAAACGAATCTATCAAAATTTTGGTGTGAACAGTATGGCAAGTACACCCCCAAGAAAAGCATCTTTACCCCATCACGATTTAACTCTAAGCCTACGATACGGTCATCATCAAAGGACATGGGAGTGACATAAGGCGCTAAGGTCTTACGCCACAACACAGCAACACCGCCGAATGGCCTACCTGCAACTAGCTCTAACGAAGGATCCATTGATGAAAGAGCGAACGAAACAAAATCATTGTGAATATTATTCAGAGTTGGGAGATCATCCGGAAAAAGCCAATGCTCTTGCAAGAAAACTAAATCAGACTGTTCACATAACTTATGAATGCCACCAGTGTTACGCTTAGAAGATTGGCAGTTGTAAGTGCTAATTTGTAGCATCAGGCATAAGAAGAAGAAAAAAAAAGCAAAAGGGCGCAAGGAGATAAAAAAAGTCACACGCATCACATCACATCACATCACACAGCGCCATTTGAAGTCCCCGTCTCAGAGGGGGAACCCACAGAGCCACGTTTCTGGAAGAAACGTCTGACAATCAGTCCCTCAGCCCAAAGTTGGGGATCCAGCAAGTCCAGCCCAGCTGATGGATTGACGATGTCGAGACGGTAGGACTCGTAGGTGTCAAATCGAGTCTGTAGCTTAGTCGCCGTCACCGACTCAGCGCCAGTCTGTTCCCGGACATACGAAGTGACAGCATCCTCACCAGTTCCAGGCGGGAGCCGTGACATGAACATGGAGTGACGTTTGATGGTGGGAACCGCCCGGATCGGCCCACCTGTACACTTTTTGGAGCCGATTACGATGGAAGCCGTCTGGGAGTGGGACGCCTTGCCCCTAGCACCGGCCGTGGCTCCCGCAGTGGTACTCGTAGATGCGACACCAGGCGGAGCGGGAGAGGGTCTGGGAGCAGGAGCCTTGCCCCTCTTCACCCGGTTAGCTACCGTCCAGTCCTCACCATCTTGACAACTGCGAACAGCCTGCACCACCCCAGCGTACGACAACTTGCTCTCAGGCTGATTGGCATCACACTCAATCTGGGTGACGGGCGTAGACTTGCAGGTGATAGCTTTTTCCACCTTTTCAGAAGTATCTGCAGTTACCTTGAGAATATCCTGCATCATATCCTTCATAGTACTAAGCTCAATATCCATAATCTGTTGTTTACGCATAAGTGAGCTCACATCAATGGAGTCAACTGAGATGGGAGGCAATCTGGCCAAATCGAGAGCGACAAACTTCGGTAGCTGGGATCTATCGCACTCGATCAGCATTTTCGCGATTCCATCCAAATTCATTTTCTTTTTGTTTTGGCCACGACGATTCCCAACTCTAATAGACTCGTCAACATAGTCACAAAGAAGGCTCTTGGCAGCCTCGACTTCATCATCACTGAAATTCTCACCCACTAACTTGACAATGACATCGATTGGAACACAGTCAATCTTACAGATCATGTAGCATAGTAGCTCATTAATTATCAAGGCCATCTGGGCCGCAACCGAAGATAAGTTTATGAACCTGCGGTTTTCAGGCGCTAGGCTCACAACGTCACGTTCTGTAAGAACAAATCGAAATATCGAGCCGTTATTCTTGATCACGACGTCGAACGGTTGACATCAAAAATCATTCAGTCCCGAAAATTCAAGCATATTTCAAGACAGCAATTCAAACACTTACGATGCTCCGGAAGATGAAATCTTGCTTCTTTGAAGAAAAGATTCTTCTACAGATGGAAAGAGACCAACAATAATGAACAATACTTCCAAAAACTTAATTAAATCCAGAGTAAATACGGAGCCTCCACAAAACCATCCGACGGTCAGCTGGCCAGCCAGCTGACTGGCCAGATTAGATATCAATATTTCCGGAAAGTTGTTTCGTTTGTCCAAATAACGTTTCCTTATCAGGAAAGGAAACAAAACGTTTTTACAATTTCGAAGATGTTTATTTTCATTTTACAAATTGAGAATTTTATCGAAACGCGTTTTTGAAAATCACAGACGCCGTTCGATCTTTCAACTGCACTTTGTTCGCTATATACCTTTACATACCAAAGGCCATTTAATTTTATTCAACCACACTAACGTCACGTTAAACGTGACAGAAAGTAAAACCCACTGTCAGAGTTTCGTAATTTCTACGTGGAAGCTTGCTGTAAATCGTTCTTCGCAGTTATTCCGGCAGTGGCGATGCCTCGAGGAAGTGGTCAGCTTCTGCGCTCGTGGTCAGCTCGTGAGCCCCCTCAGAGCCGATTTTGGGTCAAGGTCAGAGACCAGCCGGTTGCACGGCTTGCATATTTGTCGAATACCGCGGCTTGAATCAGCTGATCACACCTGATCTTTTCAGCCCCGGCTGCTAACGCACTCAGCACTTCACTCCTAAAACAAACACAGATAATTGTCGCATCTAGAGTGGAGTGGCGAGTTTTTCTGTAAGACCGGCCGGCCGGTGCAGATGCACGTCAGCCTACAGAGACGGCCTTGACTGGCGAGCAGGACGGTGTCGTCACACACCGACCTCGGCCCGAGCTGTCCTCTCGGGACGGACGCTGCCGTATACGGGCACCCTGACAGGACTATCAAGGACCATCGGAAGGGTCAGACAAGGGTGGACTGCACACAGCAGTCACGCAAATTTGCAGCAGTATCGACGTGGTAGAAGACTAGGATGAATTCGTCGGACGAATCTATCGGGCTGCAGGGATTTGTGTCGAACACGAACAGAAATTACACACAGAGAAACGTCGACAACATAAATAACAGAGCACAAGAAGAGAGCAGGCAACACACACACACATGTATCGGTCGGTTGACAGGGTTAGCGGCCGACACGACTCCGCCCCGGCGGGTGGTCCGCCGTCCAAACCAGCCTCTCTGGAACACCGCACAGCCACAACCATCTGTGGCGTTAGTGGTTAGTCACGACCAACATGCGTGCTGCACCGTCGGTGGCGGCGGCGGCGTCACATACCTCACGCCCTCTCGCAGCTGCGGTAGCTCGTCGCTGGGAAACAGAGGTCACGTCAGGTCAAGTCAGGTCAGATGGTCGTCAAAGCGGTGGCAGGTCAGGTCAGTGGGTGCCGGGTGTGGCCTTGAAGACAGATGTTCCGATCGACTGCAAACGTGCGGGTGCTTGCATCAGAACTTCCACCCCCACCCCTCCCCCGCCTCCGGCCGCCAACCGTCGTCATTCAATGGCCCGATTTGGTAACGCGCTGGCCGCTTGCGTGCGCTGAATGACTAAGAATGTTCAGCGTGTGCTGACAGTGCTGCCTGCTCGGTGCCATCGCCTGGCCGGTACCTCATCATCAAGCTGGGCTCGTGTTAACGAGATGAAGAAATCAGGTCTACGAAGTGTAATGCTTGTAACAATTTAGTTAGAGCCGTCTTTCTCGGTCAGACACTTTCCACAACTAAGGTTGCGCGTTGGAGCCAATGGAGTCTGCAATAATTTTGCAATCCAATAATAGGAATTTAAGAGAAATAAGTGTATGAACTTAATTCCAAATTTAACAAAGTTTTTATATTTTTTATTGTTTCAGTGAACGGATTCATAGAGTTGGATTGACGTTACTTAACGTTGTTCCTAAATCCGTTGCATAGGTGCACGATTTTTAAATTTAGATAACAATCTGATGATGGGTTGATAGCGTTTTATCGAGGTCCCGTTACAATAAAAAACCCGGCGAACTTCTTTACCCCACCAGCCCCCGCCTGTGCGTGCGTCTCCGCCCGTTCGTTTCCGGCGGGCCGTATCTGCACACTATCTATGCACGCCCTGTGGCTTTGAGCACCATCTCTGCACACCCTCTGGTCCCACCCCTGGCCCAGCGAACCTGCGTTAGCCTGGGTCGCCGCCCTGCTTAGACCTGATGGAGTGAGCCTTAGCTCTGAATGAGCGCGATTGGATGGATTAAATGCGTACGGAATGGTCATGGCTGCAAGTCTTTTCAGGTGAGCTTGCAGTAGGAAAGCGGTTTTTGCAGTGGTCTATGTGTCTCATGCGCGGCTGCGCGTTCTGAATGAGCGGGTTTGTGCGCGAGCGGGAGCACGACTGTGCGGCGGCCGCCTCGCCGGGCGGGGTCACTGTCCGGTCAGCCGCGCGCCGTGGCCGGTCCGCCGCGCCGTGTGACCTGTCTGCTGATCAGTGACTGTGGGGAACCACTGATTGGTGGTCCGGTGATCCTGTGATAGGTGGTCCAATAACCGGTCCTTGGCCACCCCTGACCCAGTCCGCCAGACACACAGATACGCCGGTGTGGTTTGTCATACTGTCAGTCTGCGGCGTTGGTCTCAAAAGTACTTACATCTCAACGAGTGTAACTGCGTGCAACAGAGACCGAGTGAGACAAACCACACGTGCACTGGGACACCAGCGGGGTGTGGATAGCTTCATCCGGTATGGACAAGAGAGGGATGTAAGCTAAGGTGACCAGTCTTCTTTGACAGGAAATAAAACGAATGGCCTGTCTAAGGTCTACCTTTGCGTTGCGGTGGTGTTAAACTGCGATATGCGGTGCTTCGACGCCTTTATGGTTCATTCAGGCCATAAATCGACGGATAGACGTTTATGTTTTGGGTGAAATACGGAAGTAATAAACCAAATCGAGCACCCAGTTCGAGGCTCAACTCGGACGTAAAGCACGGCAGTTAAATTAATCTAGAAGAATGGCAAAAGAAAGAAAAATATTTTATTGCAAAGTTCGACCGGAATAGCAAAAGTGAAGTTTGCTGTTCAAAATGTGCACCACGAAGGCGTGAAACTTATAAGTTATTTAACGTCAATAATGAAAAATCTGGGTATATTAAAATAAAACTTTGGTAAATAATAAGCGCAATGGATTGTTAAAGTCATGGTCAGGTCATGGCCATCATGCCCACTTTTTAAGCATAAATTATGTTCTTTGGTCATCGATGTTATTTTAAATAACAGTTTTCCATTAACTCACTTGTGTTCGTTTGCAAGGCACTGATTACCAGACCAAATTACTATTCCATGAGCAACTGCTGTTGTCATCAGCGTTAGTATCAAGCCGTGGACACATGTCGCAACTGCCATGACCGGTGGGTCGGGACCATCGGGAGGATTGGGAAACAAGTTCTGTCACTGTTAGTCCCGGTCGTCTGACCACCTCCTGTCGCAGTGGACGGTCGCAGTAGCCAGTTCTGGTTGCGATACAATACCAACTGGTTCAGCAGGTCAGATTTCGTAGATCCTTCCGTGAGTGCCACGCAAGTACGATGTCAGCGAGTAAGACTGACGGTGACTTTGGTAACATGTTACTGGCTCAAAGTTTGCAGGAATGTAGGCAGTTACTGTCTAAGGCACTGGGCTTCATTATTATGTCAACTTCGTCTAGTCATGTTATCATTGTGTTGCTACTGTTAAACTTTACGGTGCACCTGTGTGTGTTGAGACTGTGTTACTGTTACTCGCCGTGTACATTGTCACGGTGCTCCGTGTCGGGTAGTGGTACAGTTTCCCGTCAGCGCTACCTCGACCGTTGTTCCGGTGCCGACAACAATACATCGCCCGCCTCCGAGGCCGGTTCGAGTGCCGTTTCCGTCTCAGGGCTGGGTGGTAGTGTATCAGAGCGGGGAGAAATGCCGCAGTGTCATGCAGTCGGGCAACTAACGGACCTCAAGGAGGCTCGGTTGTGTCGGTTGTCTCTATGGAGAGGTCACTTACGGTCCTTCTCAGGTCATGATCCTACTGCAAGTCACGTATAAAGCATACATGACCCAATGGTTTGATCCTTGGTAACACCGGGTTAACTGAGTGTTCTCTTCTTCTGTTGCTTGTCTGAGAAGTGTTCTCAAACTTTATAGTACGCTGCATTAAGCATGCTTAAGTCGCCGATGCTTATGCTCTGTGACATCAAAAAGCACCCGAACCGTATCTTACAGCTAGTTGCATGCATGGTTGACCACCAGTCTCCCTACCTGACGTCGAAGTTGGCATTAACGGCCTTCTCGCGGGTCTGGTACTTGCAGCGAATGTGGAAACCGCGGCCCTGGTTTGTAACCAGCTTCCGGTGCGGCTGCACCACGATTGTGTTGAAGTATTCGATGTCCTGGTCCTGTGGAAGGAAAGTAGCATTCAAATTGTCGGATTCCTTGCACCTACATGCACATGCAGCTCATACTTTTTGTGATGCCTTGTAGGTAGTTTGTACTGGTATTCAAACAGACCGCAAAGCTCGCTTGCCTAACCTCTCCATTTAAGCTGAAGTTAGTATTCCCAGGAAAGGCACCATTTACAGTTAAGTTTCCTTTTCGCACGGTCCGGATGAAGGGAAGTGTGCTTTAGAGAGAGGCGGTCGTTTGCGTCGGGCGCTGGTGTTGACTGATTCGGGTCGACTGGAACGCGCCCACTGGGCAATGAACCTACGGGGCGCACCGCACTGTGCAAACAACTCCTGTTTATTCATGACTTAGACCCAATCTGAAAGGAATGCCTGGAAAATAAGACCAAAACAAGGGACTCCTGGAAACACAAACTCTTGTGGAGCGTGGCCGTTTGGCAAGTCTCTATTATCGCGATAGTGAGAAAAGAAACTTAGACTTTGGGTTGGATAAGAGTGAGAAAGACGGCAAATATAAGCCTCATGATACCTTTTCATCTTTAATTAAAGCTTAATTCGTCTGAAGTCATTGAAGCAGTATGCTCCAATGTGGTAAGGTATATGGTCCGATGTATCAGAGAGTTCGACGGAACACAAGAAAGGAAAGGAGCACTTGAAAGAGTGACTTAAACGCCTGGTCTGAGCTAGCAGGACCACAACACCGCACAAGCACCTAACACCAAACACCCCGCTCGCCATTCGCGGCACGTATGCTATGTTAGATAAGGTCGGCGATAATATTATCAGCAGGGCGTAAAAGCCTAGGTCGGGGTGTGCCCAGGTTAAATATGCTGGAAAAGATGAGCCGGTAGATAAGAACGTGTGCTTCGTGCGCTGAGGAGCACCACTGGCAATGAACGGGCCTCAGGGCGGAGTTTTGATAGCGAAATAGATAGAAACTGTTCAGTTGACCTCATCCTACCAAAAATGATTGAATGGCCATATTCTTAAGCCATGATAAATTGAAATAAAGTGGCGACAAATGATAAAAGGATTATCGATTGAACAGGCACACAATATAACAGGTGAACGATGGACTCATTAGAAACTGTCCAAAAATGGCTATAATTGTCTTCCGAGAAAAGGTGTACTGATTTGGATCAGTTTGTTAGGGCCAGGATATTCAACTTAACTACCTTGAATATATACCTGAAAGTGTATTCTGCTGACAATATTAATACGCTCACCTCCTGCAGTGCCCCAGCAGTTTGTTCTGGTTTACAGTTTACACGAGCTCCAAGCTCCCACATCCCCGCGGTGGTTTGCCCAGCATAACAACACCTTATGTGCCAAGTTCAATGCTACCGGCCGCGGCTGACCGTGACCGCAGCCCCGGCGGCACGGCTCGGGGTCTCTGCCTGGGAGCGCTCTCTCTCCCCACACAGCATGGTTCCACGGCACGACCTTGGCTGGCGGCGGTCAGGGGCACCGGCCTGCCATCGGTGCTTTTTGTCACCCACCTCAGCCACAGAACGACCCCTTTTTGCCGGAATCGGCCGGTCAAAAGCCCGCGGTTTGGAGTTCACCGAGACGACAGAGGTAATCGGGGGACGTGACTTTTCCATTTGGCGGCATTCAACGACGAGGGCTAAATGATAGCGAAGTGGTCAATAAAATTGTAATATACATACGACATTGACAAATTTCAAATAAGCTGAAACTGGCTAGGTTTATATCTCATAACCATAGCAACATTTTTCTTGTTTGCTAGATAGTTATAGTTGAAGCTAACAATGCTCCTCTTACAACCGGGTGCACCGTTTTCATTTAATTTGCTGATTGGATGGGGGTCGTCAATATCTGCAACTTTTTGGATTGTTTCGCATGCCATTCGGCCACAGTCAGAAAACAAGTTCAATAAATTTGTTCGTGGGAACTTGTTAAAGAGGTAAACAAACAGCTAATGCTTTCTCATGACTCGGCCAAGGGCTAAGACCATTTTGTCTTGGGAATGCTCACAGAGCCGGGACCGAAGTTCGTCATTTCAATGCCTCCGTTTCCCACCACTATTGTATATTCCGCGAAACGTGTGCCGATGAACCGGCCATTCACACGAGTCCCACGCCCGACAGTCCTCTAATAACCGCCTGCCGAACTGTGTGAGCGACTAAGGGCATCCAGAAACAACTTGTAATGATGTTTTATTGGGAGGCTCCAAGCTAATAACCTGTCAAAGTGGGCGGAGCAGCGATATCCCATTACAAGTGTCCGTAGATCTTCCAACTGACGGCACACCGCAGTAGGGTAGAAACTCATGGTTAATCGTCCATGGCTTGATAAATATATGGAAAATATAAGAAAGATAAAGGCTAAAATGAAGGTCTCTTCGTGCCATCAGTCTGGGACTTACGCTGTGGAATTCCAGGATAACGCCTTCCCAAAATAGGTCCTCCCCCGATCCTTACCTCTTCCAGGCTCATCGTGTTGCAGCTGCGCAGTGGCAGCCGGTATTTGACCGGTGCCGTGATGGATGAATACTCGGTCATGCAAGTCGAGTTCTTGGAGAGGCCCTTCGGGTAGATCATGCCGTTGAAGGCGCTGCTGGTGAAGATGGAGACCACGATGTCGTTGCTGTTGCACTCGATCCGGACATCGCTGACTGGACTTTTTGCCGCCAGGAGCGCTGAAAACGACAACCCGGTGAAGAGATTGAAACTGTTTGAAACAACATAAGTTTTCTTGAACCCGTGTTGTCTGAAGGGCACTTACTTTCTTGTCTTTTTACAAGATAAATGCCTACTTCCATTTGCTATCCCAACGACGGACCTTTTCTTTGATCTGCATTTAATTGGTGCATGTAGTGAACACTTGACTGTAATGGAGGTGAAATTAATCCAATAATGCGAACAGGTCAGCCATAATTAAAAGAAGATGATCTAGTCTTTATGGACGAAGCATGGGATTCTCTCAGAGATACCGGCAAGCACCGGTCGTTATTCCGTTATTTACGCGTCACTCTCCGGAAGCGAGCGCAGCTGTCCCCACTCCCTCGCCCATTTACGGGTCCACTGCGGCCAACAGAAGAAGTTGAGATGAAACGGGAGCTGACTTACGTTTCTGCGCTGTGGTGACGGCCGCGGCGGCAACGACCTGTCGACAGAGGAGGCTGCGTGAGACGCCTATCGGCCGGGCAGTAGGGGAAGTTGGGGGAACGCCGAAGACTTTTTTTCTGACGCCCGTAGCACGCAAGGTAGACAACATACGCTATTCTTGTTGGCGTCATTCGAGAGGTCAGTCTTTTGCCTTTCAAACATACCAGGCGCATTTGATGAATTCGCATACCGTTAAGCGCACAAACTAAAAATATCAAAGAAGTGACTTTTTCGGCGTTGCCCCGGACTGCGGGGAAAGCCGAAAATGGGAGAAATGATCTACGGGGAATGCCGACATTGATGTTTTGCCATTTTATCTCAAACTTTATCCAGAATTCATCAAAGCTGACACACGTTTCAAGAGCTTGAGGACGCGGTGCACACTGGAAGTTATAATTGTGTGATATAATAAGAAAATGCCAGGTAAATCATTCCTTATAGGTAACATGCCGTTGTGTCGGTTGAAAGTGTAATTTGTGTGACTAAAAATACGCGTTGCTATTCTACAGCAGTAAAGTCCACGTAGCGTGCTTTTAACACGTGCGTAATCGCACGTTTTCGGCATTACCCCAGCCAGCCATACTTTCATTTGCAGGCCCATAACTTTTCAACGTGCTGTATAAATTTCAAATAGACAGCACACTTATGCGAAGACATGCTAAAGATTACTTGACCGAATTGGCCAGACAAACGGTAGCATAATGAGTAAAAAGTGCAGCTTCAAAGGCGCATGTAGTACAAGAAAAACGTACCTTGAAAACGCTCTTGGCGCCCTCACAGTCGAAGTATTCCGAATGACGACTCGTAACAAACATGCGATAATTGTAGTCACTTAAGCTTCAGAGCATCACTGACAGGTGGCATCCATGTCTTACGGTTTTCGAAATATCTCGAATTTCGGCTTTGCCCCAACTCCGGCATTGCCCCAACTTCCCCTACCGTTACTGGGAGAGCCCAGGGGACACGGGATGACTGTCGAGTGGAGGCTGACGGGCAGTTTGGGACCAGTGATGAAGGGCCAGGCAGGGCGGTAGGAAAAGCAGATCATCAGTCATAGGAGGTATTTGGGATTGATGATAGGCGCCCAGACTCCATCGCTGATCCTCCGGGTAAACACTGGGTTTGGATTCATCCTCTGGCGTTTCAATAGCCGGCCCTGACTGCGCTGACGGTGGGCTGACGCCTCTCTCATGGGTCCGGTCAGTCACCCTGAGCGGGACGGGCCGTCAGCCGCCGCCGGTCGTGACCCGCCCTGCTCCCACGGCTGCTGACGGAGGTGCCGTCATCAGGCGTCATCGCCGCCGCGCCGAGTCATGGGAGCGTCCGTGACCCGTCTGACCCGGTGTGACCCCGCAGAGTCCGCTCCGGCAGAGCTCTGTCCGACGCCGAGAACTGTCCAATCGCCGGATGCGAACGACCGGTCATAAAGGAAGCCAGCCACCATGGAATAACACAGCGAACAATACTGTAGGCCAGTCAGTGGCCAAGGTCGCTCGATTTGGGCTTGTGCCGACAATGGTCGCTGGATTTCTGGGATTCGTTCCGGCAATAAACGTAATTGGTGTGGATTTAGCCCCAAAGTTTATATTACCTGTTACATTCACCAATTTTTGTGAATGAAACGATTGGAATCGGAAAGCACCGAATACAAATGTAAAGCCATGTTGTATTTATAGGCCTTGCCACTTCAACTGATTTTTGATAGTCAAAGCTGTGACAGACATAACAGTCACCCACGTCAAAACAGTTTTCCGTCCCCAGCACGTGTATGTAGCTTGCATTTTCGATAGCTTGTGTAATGTGTAGCTTGTGTAGCGTGCTACACGAAAATTGCGCATTCAATCAAGTTCCAAACACATTTTACGTTCTGTATACATTCATCATTAGCGCAACACGATTCGTGTAGCATCACTGTGACACGAAGGGGCTCTTTCAAGCTTCCGATCAACAAAAGACATTACGATATTGACCATAAGGATGTCGGGCGGAGCATGGTGGTATGGTCTTGTGCGGAACTGCAGTCTCCAATGAGGGACGCTGTCTGTCGTTGCAGTCTCCATATCGAGACGCAATTACCGTATCACCGTCGGTATATACTTTGTTATCTTAGAAAACAACATAGAAGAAGCTTCCTGCATCTATGCCAAATAAGCCGAACGAGGTACGCGATTACAATTTGTGTGATCGCAATGCACCTTTGAAATCTTATTCGGCTCTGCAACATGAGTTTTAGACTAGAAAGGAAAATTTTAGACCCATTTGATTATGGATAAACATACTGATATCGGTCCAAGAATGAGCAAGTGATGCTGAATACCTGGAACCGGGATGCATACCTGTCCTATATGGCTACGGCCCTATACTTGGCTACGGCTAACTAATGGGACTTTCTAATCATTCTATGCGGCTTGCTAGGATGCGTACTGTAAGTACTTGCGTCACATGATGTGCTCAGAGCTTGTATTACGACTTAAAAAATATAGTAAATTGTCAGAAAAGAAATCGAAAAAGTAAAGAAAGAGGGATTGAGCGAGAAAGGAAGAGAGATTAGGAAAAAGAGGGACAGTTGAACTGGTGCCTACGGTTTGGGCATGTAAAGACCTCTGTATACCGGTACGCTTGGGTCGGATAAACAGCAGCCGTGATGTTAACTGAACAAGTCTATTGTTATCTAGGGCTATTCCCCCTCCCCCATGCGTATTTAGACCGGTACATGACCTAGCCAAGGCCACTGCATTAGCGCTGCTGGCGCTCCCATTCCGAGGGTGCGGGTGTGTCGGTGTGCCCGTCCCCAATGTGGCGACATCCGACCTTATCAGACCCACACGGGCTATACGCTCGGTCCGCTGCACTCAACTGCCAAGGTCGCCTGCCTTCAGACTCAGCCGGCAACCGGCAGCCGGTAACGTTGAGGCTCGGGTGTTCACTGCTCGGTCATGTAGTGACGGTTAAGATAACAGAACAAAACAACGAAACACTGTTCGAAATTTCACTTCCGTGACATGTTCATTGCGGCGTGCGCCTGAACTGCGGCTGAGACAGTTTGCGAAACGGTCGTGCATGATTGTGTTATGCAATGGGAACAAAGTCTTTCCGAACGGACATTGCGAAGTACCTCTGCATTGCGGGGTGTAACTGCTGGGAGACATTTCACCAATAAATCTCTTATTGCACGATGTTACACACCAAACAAGCTTCATCCTGAGCATACTCACCATCACCAGGCGTTTGAACAGCTCGCTCTGCATGATGACGTCACGGAGAGTCAAGGTCGGCTACGGGGTCCGGGATCGGTCGGCGCTGGCCCTCGACAGGGGCGCGGTGGGCCAGTCACGACGGGGCGGTGAGCTCCGCTCCGCTCCGGACGCTCCGTGACACGTCCTCCCGGGGTGACGACGCGCGCGAGACTCGCCGGTCAGCGGCGCAGCGACCACACGCCTACCCGCACCACCATCCTCGGCCGACTGCCGCCGCTACCGACGGTGAAAGGAAGAGTGGAGCTCCGCCGCCGGCGAGCGCAGCGCCACCTACCGGCCGATGGAGCCCACCGGCAGCGGCAGGCTGCCTGTGCAGCGGCAACGGAGGGCTGTGGTGCAGGGGCGTACCCAGGAATAGCTTCTGAGGGATACGAGCCGGCTGTGTGCTCAAAATAGGTAGATTCCCCAATAATACATTATGCTGCAACTCTTTTTCATTAATTCATCAAATTTGAAAAGTTTACATTCTGCTGTATTTCTCCCTCGTCTAAAATTATCATCGAACGCCTCTGGCTGGCCATCGGCTTACTATCCCGGTGTGAAACACAATCAGCTGAGCTGTCAGAGATGATATCCTACCACGGTTGGAATGCCAGAGGCACCCGTTCCCGCTCTCAATGCCACCGTCCTCTACATACATCGACTTCCAGATTTTTATCCAACGACGGGAGACCCTCTGCGCCTGTTGAATGCGGGTCCCAGTCCAATCCCTCTCCGCCCGACGGAACTGCGGCTCTGCTGGCACGCTGGCCGGGCGTTTTTGCGTGCAGGGGCGTCAAAGGCGCCGGAGCGAGTTAGTGCGACAGCGGCCCGGAGAAAAAGTTTCTGGTGCGGCAGGCTCGGCCCGACGGGAACCATACGGTCCGGTGCAGAGACCATATTGTTCGGCCAAACAAGAGCCGTCTAGGCTCTGATACTGTGCGCTGGGGATTAGAGATTATCTCCCTGGCTTATTATACGTTCGATCAAGGAATTTCAGGTCCAGTTAGATCGGTGAGGCAGTGCAGCACAGACTCAGCAGACCTTCTTTTAATCAAAGGCAAACCAAAAGGTCTGTAAATTTAGACCCTGTATTTCAATCAAAGACAATACATTTTAGGAAAATTTGGAGCCAATAAAACCACAAGTCCCAGACAAAAACAGCAGGTAATTCATCGAAGGCTGTCAGAAGCCACGAAGGTCAATTTTCCCACCAGAGGCAGCCTCAGGTATCCGTGGAACACGAGATTCGTGCCATAATCAGTTAATCACACATAAAGTTTCAAACTCGTTTTGCCGCTCATTATAGTCACCTATTCCATCCATAGCACTTATGTCCTAGGCCATGCCTTCCAATAAAATTGTCCAGGGCGCCGAAGTATTGTTTACTAGGTACCTCACTCGGCGACCCGGGAGATCATTAGTGAAAACCCACAGCGGCGACGGGCGGTCATCCGGTCATCTGACGAGGACCATTTGTCATCCCAACTACGCCATCAGCTCAACCCTTCATCAGGAGAAAGGTCATTTTTCTTTCGTTACAGATAGTGGCATGGGCTGGAGTGATAGGGGCCGTTGTTTTGACAGTCAAGTGTCTTTGAAGGTCATGGATACGCGTAAGCTGCACTATGATCCTTTCTTTTCGAAATCCGAGAACTTGACGGTGAGTGTCAACAGGCCAGATAGTGATAGCCATGGTCCTTATCGAATACCACCCTTCGTACTATGGTCATTGACCGGCAGAAAGGTAAACAGTGATTAGGATAGGCGATGGGAGTCGATGAATATTCATGACTATGAATGATTACTGGGATGAGACTTGGCGTGAAATATTTTGAGTATGTAGGACGATATGTAAGGAGTAGGTAAGACAAGTAGCTTATACATTCAAGATAACAAAAATACTTCACGTATAAGTAAGCCTGACTCATTTTAAAAGGTCGAAATATTTATAGAAGTTTAGATTCGATAATATGTTGAAGTACCATATAAATAAATGGTACTGCGTTAATGAAATATGTAGTCACTACCAGTGTGCACTGTGCAAGCAAACTATGTCTTTCGTTGCAGTCTCGTGATGTGTGTCCGTCCTCCGTTGCAGTATCCATCAGTGTGATATGTCTGTCCTTCGTTTCAGTCTTCATCAGTGGTTTGTTTGTTCTTCGTTGAAGTCTCCCTAGTGTGTGATATGGGTGTGTCTTTCGTTATAGTCTCCATTAGTGTGTGATGTGTCTCCATTGTTGCAGTCTACACCAGTGATATGTGTCTGTCCTCCGTTGCAGTCTCCACTGAGGTGTGTTACGTTTATGTCCTCCGTTGCAGTCTCCACTGAGGTGTGTTACGTTTCTGTCCTCCGTTGCAGTCTCCACTGAGGTGTGTTACGTTTCTGTCCTCCGTTGCAGTCTCCACTGTGGTGTGTTACGTTTCTGTCCTCCGTTGCAGTCTCCACTGAGGTGTGTTACGTTTCTGTCCTCCGTTGCAGTCTCCACTGAGGTGTGTTACGTTTCTGTCCTCCGTTGCAGTCTCCACTGAGATGTGTTACGTTTCGGTCCTCCGTTGCAGTCTGCACTGAGGTGTGTTACGTTTCTGTCCTCCGTTGCAGTCTGCACTGAGGTGTGTTACGGTTCTGTCCTCCGTTGCAGTCTGCACTGAGGTGTGTTACGTTTCTGTCCTCCGTTGCAGTCTCCACTGAGGTGTGTTACGTTTCTGTCCTCCGTTGCAGTCTCCACTGAGGTGTCCGTTGCAGTCTCCACTGAGGTGTGCTTCGTCTCTGTCCTCCGTTGCAGTCTCCACTGAGTTGTGTTACGGTTCTCTGTTGCAGTCCCCACTAATATGTGATGCGGGTGTCCTTTGCAGTCTGAAGTCTCCGCCAGTAATATGTTTCTGTCCTTCATTGCACTCCCTCCACCGGTTTGTGGTATGCATCTGTCTCGGTGCAGTTTCCACTAAGAGTCTGTCCTTCGCTGCAAATTTCACTAGTGACATGTTTCTGTCCTTCGTTGCAGTCTCCATTTGAGTTAAATGGGCGTCCTTTTCAGCCTTCACTAGTGATATGTTCTTGTCCTTCGTTGCAGTCTCCTTTGGTGATGTGTATTTATTATGCGCTGCAGTCTCCGTCTGTGATATATCTGTCTTTCGTTGCAGTCTCCACCAATGTGTGCTATTGGTCTGCCCTTTGTTGCAGTCTCCACCAGTGTTGTGTCTGCCCTTCGTTGTAATATTCACCAATGTGCGATATGTGTCTATCTTTCGTTGCGTCTATCTTTCATTGAAGTCTCTGTTGGTGGTACGTTTTTGTCCATCACTGCAGTCTCCAGTGTGATATGTGCCTCTCCTTCGTTGCAGTCTCCGCCAGTGTGGTATATGTTTGTTCTCCATTGCAGTTTCCTTCGAACCCGTTCGCATGCGCGCGGCGGAAGGTATTAGTCATCACTAATGACAGAAGCATATAGCATTACGACATTGAATAGCCTACACACAGAAAAATATTAACACCGTTAGCGGCGTAATTACACAGTACATATCTGAGCACTTGAGGAAAGTTAATTTAGTCCCTTCCCCGCTTAAATTACTCGCGCTTCTAAATGAACACCAGGAAGTACTACATGTACTACATGTAGCAAAACACCCAACCCTTCTAACAGTGTTCTATTACCTTCTTCCTGGTGTTCATTTAGAAGCGCGAGTAATTTAAGCGGGGAAGGGACTAAATTAACTTTCCTCAAGTGCTCAGATATGTACTGTGCAATTACACCGCTAACTGTGTTAATATTTTTCTGTGTGTAGCCTAGCGACATAACAGTGCGAACACTTTGAACTATCAACTCATCGTTACGAATTGAAGCAAACGAAAGGGTGAGCTATTAACGGAAGCTTATCCCAAAGGCAAATTACAATAGAATCTTCATAAATTTTATATAAAGTTAGGAATGCATGCAGAAGTTCAGCTATGGCAAACGCATTTGATAAGTCTAGGCTAGCGAATTTACCGATCAAGAATGCTCCACAGTTGTGTTTCCTCCTTAGACCCCTGCCGCTACTTTTTGTCCTATAATTACCAATTCCACGCACCGCCCGCTACACGGCGCCAGCACTGTGCATAGGTAATTACTGCAACACCTCGTGTAATAGCGGCGTGCCGTAATGACTCTCCGACGGGTCGGCGACCTGGCGGTGCGGCCGGCAGCTTCCCCATACCGGAGCAGCGACCTCTGACTGGCTCGGCGGCGCCCTGACCGACCATTAACTGCCGCCCCGGTGTGGGAGAGCGGCACCTCAGTGGACGGCGTCCAGCGCCGCCTGGGACCGGCCACAAGGGGTCACACTGCCGACACGGCAATCAGTGCACGATAGCGTCCAGGGCGGGCACAGGGTGCAGGCTGACTGCATGGCTGTGAGTGAGTGGTGTGAACACCTGAGTAAAGGTAGACTGCCTCCTGGGAGCCCAGGATAAAGTCGTTTTGCCCTGGCCACTAAGGTAGCTGTGCCTTTGGTATCCGACTCATTGCGTGTGTCCTAGCTTCTGATGCAGCATCGCAAAATATGTTGCAACTATCGAGGCTGATTATATGTTTCCAAAAGCATTATTGCGTGTTTATTGCATTTAGAACTTCACGGACACTTTTGTATTCTTATCACACTTATATGTTATATGTTTCTTTAGCCCGCGACCTGGTGGGGGGGGCTATTTTTTGCCCCCCCCCCTCTAGACTTTTCGATATATATCCAGAACCGCTGCGCAGATCGTCACCAAACTTTCAGTACCCTCCAGGACATCAATTTTACACATTTTGACCAAAAATTTTTTTCCAAAGGCTATGATAGGTTGGCCGGAAATGACGTCAGAGTGACGTCATGTTCTGCCGTTTTCGACCCAAAAAAGGGTTTCGCGGGAAGAGCTGTCAGGCCTATAGCTTTGCAAATACAGAAAAATGATAATGACATAAAAGCTGTAGAATTGACAGGGCTACAAAACTGCTATCTCGGATTTTTCAAATTTTTGGATTTTGACACCCCAAAAATCAAAAAATATTTTTTTTTTATATAATCATCGAAAAATCCCAAAAAATTGAATTTCGCAAAAACCGGAATATATGTGATAGTCCTTACCGCCTTCCATCCACATACCACATTTTAGATTGATACCTCTTTTTTGGCGAAGTTAGAGCGAAAAAACTGTTCAAAATTGATGACGTCAAATTTTCAAACTCAATTTTTAGCAATTCTAGACCCCGTAGCACACAACAAAGACCACCATTAGACTCCCCGTGACGAGCTGCATCGAATCAATACCCATTTTATGCAAAACTATCAACTTTAAAATTTGACCTTTTTTGGCATGACCTTGACCTGACCTTGACCTGAACTTTACCAGAAAGTGACCTAAGCCATACCTGATAGTCTTATAACCAGCACCATTGAGTTGGAAATGAAAAATTGGCCATAAAACATGCATCACACAACCTTAGTAAAGTTGGGCTCATGTGACCTGACCTGTGACCCTTGGTGACCTGACCTGTGACCTGACCTAGTATTGTCAGTGACCTCTAATAGCAACATATCTACTAGGCAACTGACGCCCTATCGCTGATTCTCGACAAAATGCGTTTTCTTCGGTGTTATAGCGCATTTCCTAGATGACCCGTGAACGGTGAAACATGTCATCTTTGACCTGACCTGTGACGTCATCGGTGACCCCGAGGTCAATGAAATTTGCTTTCCCTTAACAAATTTGACAGGCCTTTCGAACGCCGTTTGAATTTTGCGGATCCGTCCAGTAGTTTCGGAGATACGAGGGGGGGGGGCAAAAAATAGCCCCCCCCCACCAGGTCGCGTTATAAACAGACCCCACCAGGGCGCGGGTATAAACACATGCATCACTCCATAAATAGCCAACAATCAATGCATCATGTTGCGTCTCCTGACCCGATCTAATCTCAGTGAGAGTGGCTGGCCGGGGGCGCTCAGCACCGGCCTTCTCCTGGCTGTAAGATCAGCTGTTGTGCACCGATAGCGCCGGGGCGGTGCACGCTGTGATAGACCGGCTGATCCCATCATAGGCTGCCGTGCACAGAAAGCGATCGGATCCTGCACAGACGACTATCGCCTCGCCCGAGCCTTTCACTTGTGAGCACTCTGTGCGGCTCCAAAGGCTGTGCTTCCTGCTTTGAAGGGCTCAGCGGGACGATCAACAGCGCTACTGCAAGTGAAACACAGTGTAAAATGTCGCATCCATTGTTGACGAGGAGGGTTGCAAGTGGATCCGGATCAAGGCTGTGGCAAGGTGTCTTTGTGATGCCTCCACCGGACGTAAAGAAGCTCCGACAATTGTCTACGAGCTGATGGGCTGAGAAATGTGGTATTTACCGATCCCCGCAACCTTGAGACTGCACGCCAAATTGCACCGTTAAATGTTCGGTGAACTTGGTGAAGTGTAGTGCTGGTGTCTGATGGGGTGTGAAGAATGATCTGGGATACACTGCCTCGGAAAAAGCCTTTATTCAGTCAGCCGTTGCGGTCTTTTTTTTGCAAGATCTTCTTTGTTTTAGCAATATTCATGCTACCGAATTAAACAAGGAGCTGAGTTGATTAAATCCTCTCTCGTATCAGGCACTTATGTCGATTGAAGGGCCTTTGTAAGGTCATCCATCGACTCGTGCTCTGCCCCCTCCCCTGTCTCTTGAAGGTGCAGTGACTCGCACCCGGACATAGGAGCGGAGCCACCGGCCGTGCAGCGTGACATCACGTCGACTCAGGCCGATGTCAATGTTCACATAACCGGTGAGCAGCTGCACGGAAGGTGATCGCTTCGACCCGTGACGCCTAAGGCCGTCTCAGAGGGCGTCACGGACCACTCCTGGGGTGTCACGGACCTGATCACGAAATGGCACTGAAGATGACACGGACAGGAAATGCCTTTTGTAACGTCAGTCGCAAATTGCTAGTAGCGCAGAGCATCAGTCTCGCTTTTGCACACAAATTCCACTAAAAGCTGCTCTTGAGTTGTACCTAATTTTCCTTTTTTTCTCTCCCATCTGTTTTTGACTTTTTTCAGAGCTGTCGACAACTTCGGCTAAAAAAAGTGTGTTTGAATATGTATATCAATGTATCTTTTCTTCCTTATCCCATTTGGCATTTTCTCGCTGGTGTGCGTAAATGTGTAGCTAATCAGTCAAGTCCCTAGCTCCATCAAATGATTTTATATGTGCCTTTTAAACCACTATGTAATGAATTTTTATGTGGATCAATCAATAATAGCAGCTAGCCAACGTGTGCCAACACCCCTTAGTCTGTACCGCCACACGTCATATGTCTGATTGGTGCTGTTCTATAGCGTCTCGACTCAATCTACCGTGTAAACAACGACAAAAGGACCATGGGTGACAGTCGGGAGCCAATTTTAAAATGAAGTTCCGTTTATTCACTTAGGTGATCGTCTAGCTCCATCACTCCCTCTCTGCCAGCCAGCCGTTTCTGGTCCCGTATATTGATATAACGGTGCGTTCACCAGAGGAGACTGAGGCTGAATAGTGCGGCTGCTGAAACGCTACAGCTGTCGAGAGCTGGAGTGACAGCTGGCGCTCGACCGCAGAGCTGCGTTAGAGTCGAGCGGTTCTGCCGGGCGTTTCCGGCCTCCCACTTTATCTATTCCTCTCCCTGCTTCGCCACACTCTGCCCATTTCCACTCCACCGCCAAACTCTAGCTTTTATCAAACGTCATCCATGTTCCCTCGCCTCTCTGTTCCCGGCATACTGTATCCGGCCGAAGCTCCATCACCATCATGGCGGGCAGAACAAAGGGGAGAACCAGCCAGAGCCGGCCACTAAAGGGCCATCAACCAGTCCGTCCCCGTCCAAACCGCCTCCCCTGGAGCAGAAACAAACATAACGACCCGTCGGCCCTCCCCCGCCTGACGCGGCCGCCAGCCGTAATGCGTACACAGCACTCAGGCCCCGCGCATAATCGTTGTTTATCCTTCGCAGTAAGTGACACTTACGGATCGGCTAATGGAACGTAAGGGTTTGTCATGGGGGTAGACGGCGGCGGGCTGTCTCGATTACCCTTGCAGGGCAGCCCGAGTCGTCTCTCTGACAGACCTCCCATGCTCTCAAATGCCACCTTACGCCTAGGATTTCAATTCTATCGGCACAAAACATGCCCCCGCGCGTGTTTTGTCCGCATAATTTGTACGGGCGGCTGCGGCTCACCGAAGCGGACCGCTCTCGCGGCTCTAATTATCTCCTGTTTCTGCGGCGCCGGCGGCCCGTAAGCCGCACCATGCCGCTTCATACACCTCCCCACGGGTCACCGGTCGCCGCTGTGCTCCGCCGAGGCGCCAGGAGTCAATGCCCGCCTCTGCCTTCTCCGCCGCCGCCGCCGCCGCCCGACATAGCGCTGAGGCGCCGGTCGGCCGGCCGGGCGGCGGCGGCCGGCGGGCGGCGAGGACGGCCGTCACAAGGTCGCCGGACGTGGCGTTAGCTCAGCTCCAGGCCCGCCGCCGGCGGATAGTCCGGACTCCGGACCGTGGTCAGTCTGAGTCACTGCGCGGACGGACGGCGCCGCGGGCCGGCGCAACGGAGTGGGATGGATCACTTCGGTATGCTTAGGAATTCTGAGGGAAGATGATGGAGAGGCTTTTCCAGTTCTAATCCGCTTCTGTTTCAATCATTAGCTCACCGTTTCCCACTTTGCTATTAACATTTTCCCCTTTGCTTTTCTCCCTTTGCTTTCTCCCTCATTTTCCTATTTTCTCCCCTTCACACCGTTCCGTTACCCCTCCGCGCTTCACTGATACCGGCGTCCGTCTGAAGTCTCCCCATACCGCCCCCAGACAGTGTCAACATCCTGTGTGTGCACTACCCGCCGGTCTGTCGGGCGGAGTCGCGTTCCCCTCGCTCCTCGCGCCGTTCTCCGTCGTCTGACGACCACGCTAATTGCTGGCCGCCGCTCTCTCAGTTACGGCCGACGATTGGGCGAATTGGCGAGGGGTGGAGGGTGAGGGGGAGGGCAGTGTCACTGTCCGTGACACGGTGCACGGCCCGCTCGCAGGCCGAGTCGCCAGCGCACGACTTGCCAGCACGTGAGACCACCGACGTACCGAGAAAAACGTCGATTACGCACGCGCTGTAAAAAGGTGGGCTTTTTGAAATTGCGATGACTGGTGCCGGTGACGGCGCGTGGCAAGACAAAATGACGGCTTCTGAGAAGTTTTGTCACACGAACTGCTTGCGATGGTGTGAGAGGAAATGAGCATTTCTGTCTTCATTTTTATGGCAAGCACTTCTTCCTTTAAATCCGGCAAGACATCCACAAAAAACACACACAAACAAACATATTTTGACTGGGCTAGGACGTCGAAATAACTCACCGTAAAAGGCGCGTATTTTCTGCTTGAACTTTTTTCTCATTTTTTAAAAGCACTCGTTAGAAAAGTGAGGGCACTAAATCGCTTCTACATTAAATGGTATTCGTAAGTACTCATAAAAAATGTTAACCCGCGCCGTGCTGGTGGCCTGAACTTTCCGCCGAGTGCTGGGGGGGGGGGGGGGGCGTTTTCACGCCCCCCCGTCTAACTCGGCTCCTGGGCCACGTAGCGACACGCGGTAAGCGGCAATCGAAAGAGCGTCAAAAATAAGGACGAAAACACTTCGGTCATTTTTTGGGTCAGGTCAAAGGTCAGGTCACCAGAGGTCACCAAAGGTAAAATGTTGACTATTTCAACATTTTGGAAACTGCCAACGGCTATCTCGGGAACCGATAGAGCTACAGCGCCGCGGAAAAGCGCATTCGATAGCCCTTTTACAGACCTTTCTGAGTAATGTTCTCAGATTTGACCTCAGGTCAACGGTTTAGCCTCCAGAGGGCAAAAACTCCAAAAATAGCCGTTTTTACGAAAAACGTTTTTTCGTCAATAACTTTTGACTCATAAGCGCCATGACATTACTTTTGCCAGCATCGTGTTCCTCTCGTCGAGACGCGTCGAATGAACTATTCGTTGACCTTGAAAGGTCATTTTGAAAATTTGACCTCAGGTCAAGGTCATGACCTGACCGAAAAGGGTCATATTGCATATCAGTCGATCCGTATCGTCGAGCTGAACACATCTGACGTGTTTTCACCGCTCTAGCACGTCTCTATCAAAAGTTATAGCCAAAAAACTGCTGGCGACCGTTCATGACCTGAGATGACCTCAGGGGCACACAGAGGGGTCACAGGTGCATTTTTCCTATTCAGTGTGTCATGTTTACCTATGAACCGATGTTTGAGAGCGTTTTGAACGATATTCGTCCAAAAGAGGCGCATTTCAATTTTCTCCCATTGACTTATAATGGAGAGGTCGCAAAATTGACCTGACCTTAGGTCACAGATATCAAAAATCCGAGATATACATTTTATACATACTGTTACTCATATCAATCGCTGAAAGTTTCAAAGTGATCGTTCAGTCGGTGTAGCTATAGCGAGCCTTTGAACTTTTTCTGAGGTAAGGTCACTTGACGTGACCTGGTGACCTGACCTTGAACGGCCTAGGTCTGAAATTTTCACAACATGTGCGGAAATGATGTAGGAACACGTGTACCAAAAACGGCGGCGCTGCGCGCCGCCGTTTTTGAGATATTCGCGAAAAACCTGAGGGGGGGGGGCGTAAAAACGCCCCCCCCCCCCCCAGCACGGCGCGGGTTAACTAGTGCTGGTCAGTGGTGGTGGAAATAAAGAAATATTTATACACACCTGTATATACGAGAATGAAAAACGCTTAAGCCTATTGTAGTCATACACTTCACATATTTGGCAACGAGCACAATATGTGACCGTAAGAAGCCATCATACATTTTGTATCGTTTTGGGCAGGCTTACTTCTGCTGTCATCGGGTAATCCTATAGAAAAGCAAAATAAGTGCAAAATTAAGATCGTTTTGAAACCCCTCTAACCACACTGTAACCGCATTTTGCACCCGTAAAGGGAGAAAAATAATGCCAGATTTGTGATACTAAGGGTGCTGCTGTTATGCACCTTTAGCAGGTAGTTTTGTCCTTATCACTTTCAGCACATACTCATTTGCGAATAATAAGAGGCTGGCATTGCGTGGTTGAACGACTGAGACCAATACGAATCGTGTATCATTCACTGCAAGAATGTGATGGTTATTTAAAGTGTTCCGATTACTAAGCATTCAATGTTTTTGTATCTATATATTGCCTTATATACTGCGTGTACCGGCTAATTTAACGGCATAGCATCTTTTGTATACTGTGCCGCATAGTTTGCTAGCACGCTCGATTAAGTAGGGTACTTATCATTACCGTTCATCACCAACGATCAATCAAATTCCATGCAGTTTTTATGTGATGCCGGCTGCCACCAAAGGCTGTTGTTGCCACCCTGTGACCTGCACCTCGCGCGGCGCCATGCTACATCACTAGGGTCGGGTTGGCTTCCGTGACCGTCAATAGCACCCGCGGAGTCCCCTCTGTTCCGGTCACTGCCTCCGTTGGAGCTCTGCACAGGACCGGCCAGAAACAATGAGCACCGCGCGCCGGCCGCCGCGCCGCCTGCCCCCGGGGCGCCCTGTGTGACCAGCGTGACGCTCCGGCGACGCCGCGTGACGCCCGAAGGCGCCGTGACGCGGCGCGGTGCCAAGTTCAGCCGCCGCGTGACGGCCCGTGACGCGGACGCCCCGTGACGCGCCGCGAGTGACGCTGGTAGCTCTCTGAGTGCTTCCGGCGTGGGGCCGGTGAAGAGGAGCAGCTGGCGCACCGTGTGACCGCTCTGCTCGGGACATGCACAGTGGTGATAAGAGGAGCGACAGACCACGTCACTCGGAAATGATTTTGGGTGAATTCTACCAGACAGGAACGCGAGCGCAAAACCTGATGATAGTGGTATTTTTTTATCTGGAAAAGCAGCAATCGTTAAAGTAGATACAATGAATTTTCCTTTTACCAATCTTTGCTAAATTTTGTTTGTAAACAATGAAAATCGTGAGCAGCAGACTCAGCTGAGAACGGTCGCTGACAAAAAAAAACGGTCTAAGGAGATTGCTTAGGACAGACAGACACCAAGCAGATAGGGGGGGGTGTGTGTGTTAATGATTAACCCTCGCATGTGTAGGGGGGGGGTCGGATGGACCCCCCCCCCCCATGGTTTTTCGCGAATAACTCGCGTAAAAAGCGGCCGATCGCGACGAAACTTTAAGTACCCTCGCATTGATCAATTTGACACCTACCCTGAAAATTTCATGACCCTGACCCAAATGACCTTTGACCTGTGACCTCTTTTCCGAGACCATGTTTGGCCGGAATCGCGATTTCGCGTATGTCGGCTCGCACTAGCCGCGTGTTTGCAAGCTTTTCGTGGTTTCAAACGTTCAAACATGTGATTTGATGTTACTCCCGTGTGTGTCAAGGTCACCTGAAGGTCAGGTCAGGTCATTGACCTTTGGTGACCTCGGGTGACCTCGGGTCACTTTTTCGAGTTTTACATGTTTCTAGGCTAGTTTTTGGAGCTGAATTCGAATTTAGCAACCATTTGAACATTTACGAAGTAGTTTTGGTGACTTCGTAACATGTTACGAAGCTGTCAGAGGCGGTTGACACGTACTACGAATACCCGTCACGACGCCTACTGGTTGACCTGACCTGACCTGACCCGACCTGGTCTAAATGCTTCAAGACATCATCTGTGATCAAAACTAACACGATATTCGTGATCAGCACCCCGAAAAACCCCTTAGCAGCCACACTTTACGACTTTCTAACAGGTCCCGATTTTCCCGACTTTGGGTCATTGACCTGACCTGGAAGGTCAACCAATGACCTAGGACCTTAAAATTGGGTATCATCGGCTTCCTCTCGTCACGGGCAACACGCTCGTTTTTTCCGCGAAGCTCTAGCTCGATCAGGGGCCAAACGGCAAGGGGGGGTCCAACCGACCCCCCCCCCTACACATTAGAAGCTGGCAAACGCCGCACACATGCGAGGGTTAAGTCATGTTGCCATTGAAAAAAATGGCAACGTTTTATTTTTATGCCAACGACGCTTGAAAAGTACCTATGCTTATATATGGAACTGCACATGTGTAGTAGGTATGTAACGTTTAGCGCTTGGTATGGGTGTAACTTTTCATGCGATTGGTATGCTTTAGCAGCAAAATACCAAAGGTCGTAATGACAGTAGCATAGATAAATAGTATAATTACGACAATCATTGCAAACATATGTATTTAAAAAGCTTCTTTATTGCTCCCCCACCGCACACTATAAACAGATGGAATGGCAAGTCCGTGGTCTCTTTATAGTTACACGATGTATTTTGAGGTCTGACGAGCAGGACAGCTCAAGTAAACGTAATAATCAAATGATATTTAGATGAATTTGAAGGCATTTTCAGAATATATATGCTGATAAACGTGGCAACGTATCCATTTGAAAGAGAACATATAATTCTAGAATCTAGATGTTACCTGTTACTTCCAGTTGAGATGGCCAAACACAGGTAATATGTTATTGAAAACTCGACGGTCAAAAGTCAAAACCTCTTCGTCGCGGTCAGGTTTTCAGCTGCCCACGAGTCGTGTTCCCCCACTGGCACCACACACTCAAGGAGGTTGTGATGACGTCATTGTCACATCACCACCTGATTGGGTGAGTAGTTCCGTGGGGAGAGATCCGTGGGAGAGAAGTGTTTCACTGCAGCGTCCGTGTCAGTGTTCGTTACCTGGTGAGGACAGCGCGGATGCTCACCGCTGAATACTGCTGCTGATTTGGGCAGGAAGCGGTGACACAGTGCTTATATGCAGACTACGCTTCACAGTGCCAGAGGCGATGCTAGCACAGTTTTATTCAAGGTGACCGTTGATAGATGATCAGGCAGATTTGGTCAGGCAGTCAGCCGCGTTACCGTGTTCGATCCACAGTGGCAGGGCAAATGAATAATGATCATATACACAAAATATGAATCCTATTTTATTTATTTGTATTGACCAATCAGTTCTTACGGATCGCCGACCATCAGTTGCTGCCGGCTCCGCCTCTGATCGCCCCCGCCTCGTGTCACCGCCGGGGTCATCCAATACCCGCGGGAGGTGGCAAAAACAGACGGCTCACCAGGCGCACCGCAGGGACGCTCTCTTGTTACTGCGCGATATCGGATGGCCTCCTCAATGGGACCGCATTGGTCTGCTAGAGGGCAGGACCACCTATCGAGATGTATTTTGGTGCCAAAAGGCGAGGTCAAAGGACGAAACCGACAGCGACGGTTCAGCGCAGTCAAGCTTCTGATGCGATGCGTCACGCCAAGCGTGAACTGCGATTTAGGCAGGCAGCATTTTGGGCGTTAAATATTAGTATATACGAACTTATACCACGCTCCTCCGTATTTTGCGTAAGAACTTAGCAAAAACAAGTCTGGTACAAAGTACCCTCCCCACGCACACGGTTAATGATGGCAGAATGAAATACGTCATGGCTAGTTTCAAGGCCGTGAGGGAGCCACGGCATCCGGTCTGGGAGACGACCAACTTCAATGACCATGTTTCACACGTCTAATGGTGGCAGCGCGGTCCAGCCGGCGCGCCAGACGGGTGTCTTTCCAAGGCCAGTCTCACAAAGTCGTCCCAAGTTGGTGATACCCTGGACAAACCATGTCCAGCGGCGTCTGTGCGTCTAGCGGCTGGCGACACAGTCCAGGTGCCGAGCTGTGCTGTAACCGTTACGACAGTGAGTCGGGTGCCGTGTGCCAAAGACAGAAACAGAGCGCGAACACAATACGCACGTAAACATTGTCTTCTTTGCGTCATAGTTGCCGTCTAGAGACGCTCCAAATAGCTGACGAAGAGATAACGGCTACGTTCGTGAACCGCTTGTTGTTCTGTTGTTGAGTTGGTGCACAATAGAATTAGTTGTGACCCAATTTCATTCATTTTTGTTCATGCCGTCTTGATGTTTGGCGCAAAGATGCCGCAACTCCATTGTTCACACCCAAAACCGTAGGTGTGGATACATGTGCATTGTACTTACAATGGCATTGGCGTCATACGTATCCAAAAACTGAGCATTCTGAGAAGCACATTTGAATTAAGATAGGCTTTCATTTCATCAATGATCAATTATAACTACATGACAGTGTCTCAAGACGTTTGTTTATAAACAACTTATAGATACTTGGGAGCGACCAGTATAACCCTGCAGGCCCGCGACTATCTCAATTTTTCCTTTCAAATCACACTGTTTCATCTGTTCTTCATTGCCGTCTCTAAACGGGATCTGGATCATGATCCCGTCGTATCGTTATCATGCACATGCAACGCTCCCGGCCGACGGACAAAGCCCCTGCATGACCTGCGTTTTGTGACACGCGTGGTTAGCGCGCATGACAGCAGATTCCCAGTGGTTAACGCGCCGTGGCATTAGACGCCGCGGGTTTCACGCTGTGAGCTCGAGCCGGTAACGCGACACGAGCGGCGGCTAACCCACGGTGGGGTCGGCTACCGTCAGAGCCACTGCGCCGTACACTCCGACGGCAACGACCCGACCGGTGACCTTCGACAGGTCGTCGTACCTCTGGGAGGTCTGCTGATGCTCAGGGTGCAGGGTGATTAGTTGACGTGCGAACTATTATAAGTACTTAAACATGCATGCATACTTTTATTTTTCTGCCTCGGCTTGGGTTAGTGCTTCATGCGGCAACAGGTTAGTTTAGAGATCCTGTGAGGGTCATAGGGGTCCAGACCAGGAAACAAAAATGTCCTTCAATTTAGCAGCAGATTGAGTAGTCTCCTAATCGATCATTCAGACGGTGTAGCAAAATCGATCACTCTAACTTCTTTGAGGAAGGTCTCTTGACGTGACCTGGTGACCTGACCTTGAGAGACATGGACCTGGAATTTTAACAGCACGTGCAGAAAAATGCATTAACAAATGTGACAAAATGGCGGCCCTCTGCGCTGCCATGTTTCTTTTTTTTAGATAGTTAGGTAGGTATCTGCGGAACCCGCAAAGGGGGTGTTCAAACACCTTCTAGCCCGGCGCGGGTTAAGGGGTCACCATAATGCCCAAAATGCAAAAGCGTTGCATCTGACCTTGCAAGGAGTGTAGGAAATCACAATTCCATGTGGCTGGGATGGGTAGGAGTACTTAGTATCCTTCCATTGCATGACTGACGCTAAAATAAAACTTTAATACATCCCATTGTCAGATAACGGTGAGGTCACTCGACCGACCTGACCTCGGGTGACCCTTATAAAAATATCCGACCTGACCTCAGATGGCCCTTATAAAAATATGAGACATTCAAGTCGTGAGGCCTCGGGAGCTTACTACTTCTACAAGTTTCAGCCATTTATAAGGAAACAATTTCCCTGGCACTTTAAGGGTGTTGAGAAGTTGTGACATTTTTGAACCATGAAGAGGTTCACTTATGACACCATAGATCTGTGACCTAACCTGAAAATACTGTTGGGCTCACAAAATTTGGCTTAGAGCAATAAATGTGCCAGCTTTCAGTTCTATCGCTAATGCGTCCAGGTCAATGGCGAGGAAACCGTCAAGCATGGTGGCTCCAAGGGCCCCTCGGCCGGCGAGGACTACCTATGTAGGTATAGACGCAAATTTCAGTTGATAAGTAGGCATGATTTATGTACGGTTCGCTGTCTAAAGTACGTATCGCAAAAGTACGGAGGACAAAATTACGCATGCAAATGTACATACGTAAGCGATAAACGTAGGGCAAAAGTGCGTACGCAAATGTTCGTACGCAAAGGTAATAAAAGTACGTACCTACAGTATAAAGTACGTAGGACACAAGTACGTAGGCAAATGTTCGGACGTAAATGCATAAAATACGCATGTAAAATTACACAGATATTTGTTTGTTTGTTTGTTTGTTTTGTTGGGTTAGGCCCTTTCGGTCTGGCAAGACCATTTCAGAGCCGGGAGGATGATAGGATAAAGGGGGAGACATTGGTCTGGACACAGATATAAAGTACGTGGGACAAAAGTATGTACGCAATTGTTCGTACGCAAAAGAACGTATGCAAGTTTCGTTTCTCTATCTCTTCGCATTGCGATGATATCGGCGGAGAAGTAAAGAAGGACAACTACATAGTTGCCACCCCCCTCCCCCCACGGACCGAGGACCGTGCAGAGGTTCACTTATGAGTTATGACGTCATACATAAGTCAGTGAACTGACCTGACCTGAAAATGCGGTTGGTGTCACAAGATGCGGCTTGGATCAAAGGCCAGGTATGCTAATTTTCAGCTCTCTATCGCCGGCGTGTTCGGAACTATCGCGAAAAAAAAACTATGGGGATGGGGGGTCGGCACCCGCCCCCTTCGCCCTCGGCCGGCGAGGGATAAATCAAATGGGCGCAAAATGACCTCTGCAGTCGACGCACCTTAACCCGGCAGTTGCTGGGGTATTTCGCCACCCACTGTTTGCTGGGGGGGGGGGGCGTTAAACGCCCCCAGCCGATAACTCGAGAACCAATAGGCGCAGCGAAACGCACGAGGCGGCAAACGAAAGAACGCGACGAGACGCTTCAGATGAGTACTTTAAAGTTGAATTTTGAGGTCACAGGTTGGGTCAAGGTCACAGGGCCTCGGCTAAGGAATTTTGACTGGTGGGCCACTTGGGCAGCGACATGGACTGACCTTCGTAGCCATAGCCCCCCCCATTTTCGATTTCTCCCCAGATTTCGGCCACTTTATTCTGCAAAAAACGGATGGCATTAAAAAATGTAAAAAAAAAAAACGGGGCTCGACCCCCCCCCCCCCCCCCCCCCGACTCTTCAGAGAGAGAAGAGAGAGTAGGGACCCTCAACCCTCTCAGTGGTGATACTCCGGCGGTGCACATGAAATTGCACAAGTATGCACAAAATATTGACGCAGATTATAAAACTTTGGACGATAACTTACGGCCGGTCGGATGTTAAAAATCAGCGAGCCTTGAATGGATCGCTCGCCGACTAGTTAGTCGGAGATTCGGAAGCGGTCGGACGGGATCGGGCGTTGTCTGGTGGATCGGGAGGAATTGTGAACAGCACAAGTGCAACTTTATATATAAAGTGGGTTGTAGCAGGAACCCCCAAAAAAGGGTTGTAGCTGGAACCCCAAAAGGGGAATTGTAGCAGCAGCCCCAACATCTCTGAAAATGATCATTAAGCCTATTGGTGTCGCATGGAAAAGAATTCACTCAAAAGCGCACTGCGCAACTCTAATATTTTCTTTAAAAAAAACTAAGTTATGTACACTTCTGGTGAACAATGTCCCAAACTTCAGATTTCTCTTGGGTGTCTGAGTGGAAAATTCTAGCCACCCAAAATGTGAAAGTGGAAAATTATCCATTCTTTTTCTTGAGTGTCATCTTCAGCCCGAATGAGAAATTTTTGGAACGCTGACTGTGAACGGTTCGAAATTCGTCCAACTGGTCAGATGTGCGACTGCAAGCATCATACCGTTCGTGAAGACGCATAATATCGCTTGCAGACTTCAATCGGCTGGAAGTTGCCGGCACTATCTGTAATTGACAGAGGCAAACGTCTTTCACGATTATTGCATTAAATTTAAAGCCTCGGTTACACTTAAACGGATTGGACCAACGGACGAGAAACGGACGAGAACTGTCAGCGTCCGGTGATGTCCGTTTGTTTCCGTTGGACGTCCGTTTGTCATCCTTTAATATCCGTTCCATGTCCGGTGGTGTCCGATTGAGCGCACCGGACACCACCGGACATGGAACAGATATTAACCCGCGCCCGGCTGGGGGTCCTGGATTTCCACGCCCTGCTGGGGGGGGGGTTTGAACACGCCCCCTTGTAACTCGGCTCCTGGGCCACGTAGCGATACGCAGAAGGCGGCGTTCGAAAGAGCGTCGAAAATAATGACGAAATCACTTCGGTCAATTTTTTGGTCAGGTCAAAGGTCAGGTCACCAGAGGTCATTGAAGGCAAAATTTCGCCGATTTCCAGGTCGAATGTCGAAAATTTCCAAGAAGCCAACGCATAACTCGGGAACCAATAGAGCTACAGCGCCGCGGAAAAGCGCATTCGATTGAGCCCTATTAACGCCCTTTCTGCGTAATTCTCTCAGATTTGACCTAACGTCAACGGTTTTGCCTGCAGGGGGCAAAAACTGCAAAAATAGCCGATTTTTTCGGAAACAGTTTTTCTGCAATAACTTTTGACCCAAGCCCTGTACGAGCTTACTGTTACCGGCATCGTGTTCCTCTCGTCAAGACGCATCGAATGAACTATAACTTGACCTTGAAAGGTCAACTTGAAAATTTGACCTCAGGTCAAGGTCATGACCTGACCGGAAAGGGTCATGTTGCATATCAGTCGATCCGTATCGTCGAGCTGAACACATCTAAGGCGTTTTCATCGCTCTAGCATGCCTCTATCAAAAGTTATTTGCGAAAAACTGTTAGATACCGTTCGTGACCTAAGATGACCTCAGGGCATAAACAAGGGTCACGGACACCATTTTCATGTTCAGTGTGTCTAAACCACTTGTAATTCGGTGTTTGGGAGTGTTTATAATGTCTTTAGTCCAAAAGAGGCGCATTTCAATTTTCTCCCATTGACTTATAATGGGGAGGTCGCAAAACTGACCTGACCTTAGGTCATCAATATCAAAATTCTGAGATAAACATTTTGTACATGCTATTGCTCTTAGCAATCGCTGAAAGTTTCAAACCGATCGGTCACTCGGTGTAGCTATGACAGACATTGAAACTTTTTATGAGGTGAGGTCACTTCAAGTGACCTGGTGACCTGACCTTGAATGACCTTGGTCTGAAATTTTTACAACATGTGTAGAATTGATGTATGATAAGGTGTACCAAAAACGGCGGCGCTCCGCGCCGCCGTGGTTTAGATATTCGCGAAAAACCACAAGGGGGGTGTTCAAACACCCCCCCCCCCAGCAGGGCGCGGGTTAACGGATGAGAAACGGACGTCCAACGGAAACGAACGGACATCCCCCGGACATCAACGGACGCCGTCCGTTTCTCGTCCTTTGGTCCAATCCGGTGAAGTGTGACCGGGGCTTAACCTACGGCTGTCTCAAGAAACCGGGAATTGTGATGGTATTAGGCGGGCAACGACGATCAAGTTCTTACTTTTAATAAATGCAACAATGTAGTAGGGCCTCTGTCTGTCTGTATCACGATGTTACCTATGTCGTGATGTAAAATGTGAAAACTTCGATTTTTCAGAAAATTACTGGTGGGCCAAATCTTTGAGGCTGGTGAGCCATTTCCGGTCACTGGTGGGCCATTTGGCCCACCAGTTAACATGTTAGCCGAGGCCCTGCAAGGTCAGGTCAAACACCTGAAATCGGGCTTTCAGTAGCATTGACTCCAGGACTTCGCAATGGGCGCCTCCTGTCATAAACTCTGTCAAAACGGTGCACAATCCATCATATAAGGCCTACAAGAGTGTCAGCTCCATGTACGGGTCAGTCAAGCATAGGTCAGGGTCAAGGTCAGGTCAACCGGGTAGGCACATATCCCCGAAAATCAAAACTGATATTCGTAGCCCGTGACACATGTTTTATGGGTAATTTGGGGCGTAGAACACGATGGTGACATTCATTTTATCATATGTGTACGTGTTTGGCCCAAAAAGTTCAATTTAAGAAATGCATGTATTATGGTCGTGAAGTAGTCACGAGAAATTGCCAAGATTCAGTTCAAGATTTTGGAAAATGCGGAACGATAATCAATAATCGAAGATAGCCATTTGATTGTTCATGGTATTGGCAGTCTAATGGCGTTTACTGCATGTCTGTATGTCTGTTCTGTGATTTTATATGATGTTTTGAACATATGCCGTTTTTGGTCGAAAACTCAGAAATCATGACGTCACTAAAACCTCGATATCTCAAAATTTTTCGGACCGATTTTTTTTAAACTTTGTCACAATAAACTTTAATCAATTCCCTAAAGGTACCCAAAATTTGGCGCGCCTGCGGCGCGCCGTTTTTATGCTATGGCCCGGCGAAAAAAGTGGGGGCGTTTAACGCCCCCCCCGCAACTCGCGGGTTTTAAAGCCCTAACAAACAAGCGAAGTGCTAATACAAATAAATAACCCAGCAGTCAGCATTTATTAGTAAATAAAATAATCGGGGAATATGCTACTACCAAGCATAGCGCACTTCAGACAAAACATAGGATACACTTGTGACACGTGCATACTTTATACCTTTACGTGCAAGCTTGCGATACGGACTTTTGTCCTTGACGTACTTTTGTCCATTCGTAGGTAGTAGGTACCTACTCGGATACTTTTATCCACACGTACCTACTTTTTACTGTACCTACGTACTTCTGCTATACACGTATGTACTTATGTCCTTGACGTACTTTTGTCTATACGTACTTTATAGGTACTGTACGTACTTTTGCGACACGTACTTTTGTCCTTGACGTACTTTTGTCCATGCGTACTTTATACTGTACGTACTTTTACGATACGTACTTTTCTCCTTTAGGTTAGTTCATTGGTCCATACGCATTTTATACTGTACGTAGGTACCTACTCTTGCGATACGTACTTTTGTTCTTGACGTACTTTTTCCATCCGTATTTTTGCTTACGTACTTATGTTCTACGTACTTACGCGATACGTAGGTACTTTTGTATGTAACCCGATTTACTTACGTTCCCGACGATAGAAACACTACCGACATCTATAGCGGTCAGGTACGACATCTATCGAAAGTCCATATTGATGGCAGCTGCATACGTCGTCAGCGCTAGCACAATCAAGCATGGACCAATCAGAAGTGAGGTTTATCTGTAACGAACAGCTTTTCGGACATGTGAACACAAAATTATGTGACGAATTCCAACGCTCGATACTGGAGATTCGTAAAAAGAAATCTCCAAACGGTGTGTCATCGGTGGGTGCACGGTATATAGAGATAGAGAACTGGTGGGTGTTGTGGATATGGGGGATTGCGGATGTTTTTTTTTTCATAGATCTTCTATCGAAAAGGAAGCTAATAACAAGCTTAAACGAAAGTTTTGTTTCTGAGTGACCTCAATATTATAGCAGCTGAGCTGTTAGGCGCGATGTCGATGTCAATCAGTCAATGTAGGCGAGTTCATTGGAGTCTAGCTGTGACTGAGGATGAGGAGTAGCTTTAAGCTTTGTGATTAACATTTATTTTAATTTCGAAAGTGAGATTTTCAAGAAAATGGCATGGAGCATTGTTATGTATTGGTTATTGGTATTGAATCTACTGCTCACTGTTGGACACTGAATAGTTTGAACGGCTTATATAGCCTTGGTTAGAACAGTGAGATGCTTTACAAATCAAAATGCTTGAAAAAATGGTCGTATCTTTAGTGTTTTGAAGGCTCTTTGAACTTACCTTTTATTGGTGTTATAGATTGGAGTGTTAAATGTTCAATGTGGCAATCAAATAAGGATGGTTCTAGTATGAATAATGTTAGAAAGTAGGTAACTTGGCGTTCCATAAGTAGTGCGAGAGCGGATGCCACACAAAAGTTTTCCAACCAAGGAGAGGTGCTGTAGTTTTGTAGGTTGTAGATTGTAGGTTAGGTTAGGTCAGGCTAGGATTGTTTTGGTTCGGTTAGAAAGAAGCATCTCCGGGTATAGCGCATCTCCTTGGTTGGAAAACCTTCATGTGACAACAACCAGGTAGGTACCTACTCTACTAATACCTTGCTTTTTTGGCATAAGCTTAATTTCAGAAATTCAAGCTGTATGTTTTTCATTTCCTGTTCAAATGTGGTGGTCACACTTCAGATTCAGTTATTCTACTGCTCACCTGGATTTTTCATCCTAAAATTTTTCGCTAAAAATTCCAGAGCAAGAGCAGACGGCCTGCCGCAGATACTCAGAATTTTATGCTATTCTACGAAAGACTGCTGTTGCTCGGTCACCTCAAGCTATACCCATTGGAATGGGAACTAATGTTCATTGCAGTTTCATTTGCTAACTCAGATTACGATTTTTTAAACAATGTTACTGATCACACAAACAGTTTTTCAATCCATTCAAAGTTGACTGCAAAGTGCAAAATTACTATTTTGATTTTGTTATCAGATGACATTTATTCATTGTGTAAATTGTCATTCCAGGTGATTTCTCAGTGAAACTCAGAAGGAGGACTCTCCAACTCAACAACTATGAGTGTCAGGAGTGGGGCAGCCAATGACAAAGCCACTGATATTCTCTCTGGAGGCAACAAAAACAACAGCACAAAGATCAGTCAAGGTAAGATGATATTATTCTTATTGTTGTGGGTATTTATATAGCTTATTTTGTATGATTCACATGCAAGTCAGTGGAACTGTACAATGCCTAAAGACTTACATGACTGCATAGTTCTTCTGAATGCTTGAGACGAGGTGTTAGTATCACTGATGTTAGTTGTCGGACTTTCGTCCCCGTCTTGAGTTGAGATGTTAGTTTCACAACGTTTCGGCCAGTTACTTCTCCGGCCGTCGTCAGGTGTTCTTTGGCCCTTAGAAGGACCTGGATGTTGGTGGCGTTGCGCCGTACGCGTCATACCGTTCGAAAGCTCCTGTAGTCAGCGGGAATCGAACTCGGGTTTCCCCGGTGATAGTCCACGGTTCTAACCACTCCACTATCGAGGCAGACATCGTTATGGAGCTGGAAACTTGGTGTCATTTATCCCCCAGATGTTTTTGTGATTTCCTTAGTAGTGGGAGCCATATTGGGCTGATGTCAACGCTTGGCTTGCTGATGGGGTTGCTAGCCAGCGCCATGTGTGCGGCTTCCTTGATTTTTCTGATTTTCCAGTGTGGCTCCTTGTCGATGATGGTGGTATCATCCCAAGCAGGTCTGTGATCTCCTTCAGACCATGCATGCTCCGCCACACCGGATTTCAGTGTTTCGCCTCGGATGGTGGCCGACATCCCGTGCAGCTGCGGCAGGTCATACAAGGGCGAGACTGGCCGCCCACTGGCGGTCAGGCTCGAAGAACACAGGAAGGCCACCATCCGAGGCGAAACACTGAAATCCGGTGTGGCGGAGCATGCATGGTCTGAAGGAGATCACAGACCTGCTTGGGATGATACCACCATCATCGACAAGGAGCCACACTGGAAAATCAGAAAAATCAAGGAAGCCGCACACATGGCGCTGGCTAGCAACCCCATCAGCAAGCCAAGCGTTGACATCAGCCCAATATGGCTCCCACTACTAAGGAAATCACAAAAACATCTGGGGGATAAATGACACCAAGTTTCCAGCTCCATAACGATGTCTGCCTCGATAGTGGAGTGGTTAGAACCGTGGACTATCACCGGGGAAACCCGAGTTCGATTCCCGCTGACTACAGGAGCTTTCGAACGGTATGACGCGTACGGCGCAACGCCACCAACATCCAGGTCCTTCTAAGGGCCAAAGAACACCTGACGACGGCCGGAGAAGTAACTGGCCGAAACGTTGTGAAACTAACATCTCAACTCAAGACGGGGACGAAAGTCCGACAACTAACATCAGTGATACTAACACCTCGTCTCAAGCATTCAGAAGAACTATATCTGATCGGTACGGACCCGAAACAGTGAACAACTGGCGAAAATGGGAGAAGCTGAACATCAAGCTAGCAAAAGAGAAGAACCATCTGACATTCATGTGCAGATGCCGGGATAACGACATCATCCCTAATGGACTGAGACTAAAGACACCTGTGTACACCAAACAAGCGAGACGAATCGGAGAGAAAGCCAGCCGAGCTCTCATAAGAGAAAGGATCGCCTTCCATCGACACAGCAAAGCGAAACTCGAACAATCAATATCTGCCATCGAAGAAACCATCCGCTCAAAAGTAACATGCTCCGACGACTTCAACCGCATCAAATCATCAGTCATCAGGTCACATACCATCGTGGACCATGCCACAAAGAAGCAGCATATGACAAAACTCGAAAAACTGAAGAAGATCGCACCTACCAGGACTCCGTTACAGCCCATCAGAGCTGTAGTGAACCTCAGCAAGCGACAACTGTCGGCATCTGAAGAGACCATACTCAACAAGGGACTCAACTTCGCAACATCCACCAAGCGGATAAACAACATGGACATCGTGGCCCCAATCGAGGAAGCAACATCCCACATTAACAGAGAACATGCAGAAGAACTACGCTGGAAAGTCAGGCATGCATTGGAAAGGGCCAAACCGCCAAAGGCCAATACCACCAAAGAGGAACTGGCAGCAATCAACAACCTCAAACAAGACGGCGGCATCATCATACTTCCAGCAGACAAAGGAAACACCACCGTTGTCATGGACAAGAAGGAATACGACCACAAGATGAACAGCATTGTGACAGATGGATCGTACACCAAACTGAAGAAAGACCCAACCCCGGCCTGTGAACGCAAACTAACAAAGCTCCTTAAGAAGAACAAGGACAAGGAACAACTCACGGACGCCCAGTACAGAAAGCTGAGCCAACATCACAGCAAACTTCCACACATGTACGGGCTACCAAAGGTACACAAGACCAATGTACCGCTAAGACCAATAGTAAGCTGCCGTGGCTCAGCCTGCCATCCTCTGAGCCAGTTCCTCGTCAAGATCATCAACCCACTGAGTGGCAAAACACCTACATATGTCAAGAACTCAGCCCACTTCGTCTCACTGGTTCAGGCCATGCGACCTTCGCCGAACATGCAAATGGTAAGCTTCGATGTGGTGAGTCTGTTCACCAATGTGCCCACTACCGAAGCTCTGAGCATAGTGAGGACAAGACTGGAGAGCGACGATACACTGCCCGAAAGAACGACAATCCCGACTGATGACATCATGGAACTCCTGACATTCTGTGTCACCACCACCGCCTTCCAACTGGGCGATGACTACTACCAACAAACTGAAGGAATGGCCATGGGTTCACCCCTGTCACCGGTGATCGCCAACATCTACATGGAACACTTCGAGGAACTGGCCTTACAAACAGCACCACTGAAACCATCCCTGTGGCTGCGATATGTCGACGACACATTCGTCCTGTGGGACCATTGCGAGGACATAACACCGTTCCTAGACCACCTCAACAGCCTCCGACCCTCCATCCAATTCACAATGGAAACAGAAGTCGACAACAAACTACCATTCCTTGACGTCCAAGTGGAGAAATCTGAGGAAGCATTCAGAACATCGGTCTACCGCAAACCAACAGCGACCGACCGCTACCTCAACTTCAAGTCACACCACCCAGACACAGTCAAGAAAGGTATCGTAAGATGCCTGCAGACCCGAGCCACCAACATCTGTGGAGACGAAGCAGCCAGAAAGATGGAAATGTCACGCCTCACCAGCAACTTCAGGAGAAACGGATACCCAACGAGCTTCATGAAACACAAACCCAAGGAAGCATCCCAACAACAACCAAGGGATAAGCCCATCGCGACAGTATCCCTCCCATACAACAGAGGACTGTCAGAGAAGCTAAGGCGAATCTGCGGAGCATACAACATCAGGACGGTGTTCAGAAGTACCACCACCCTCCGCAGGTCACTCACAAAGGTCAGACCGCCAACCACCAAGGAGAAAACAAAGAACTGCATATACGACATCCCGTGCAGCTGCGGCAGGTCATACAAGGGCGAGACTGGCCGCCCACTGGCGGTCAGGCTCGAAGAACACAGGAAGGCCACCATCCGAGGCGAAACACTGAAATCCGGTGTGGCGGAGCATGCATGGTCTGAAGGAGATCACAGACCTGCTTGGGGTGATACCACCATCATCGACAAGGAGCCACACTGGAAAATCAGAAAAATCAAGGAAGCCGCACACATGGCGCTGGCTAGCAACCCCATCAGCAAGCCAAGCGTTGACATCAGCCCAATATGGCTCCCACTACTAAGGAAATCACAAAAACATCTGGGGGATAAATGACACCAAGTTTCCAGCTCCATAACGATGTCTGCCTCGATAGTGGAGTGGTTAGAACCGTGGACTATCACCGGGGAAACCCGAGTTCGATTCCCGCTGACTACAGGAGCTTTCGAACGGTATGACGCGTACGGCGCAACGCCACCAACATCCAGGTCCTTCTAAGGGCCAAAGAACACCTGACGACGGCCGGAGAAGTAACTGGCCGAAACGTTGTGAAACTAACATCTCAACTCAAGACGGGGACGAAAGTCCGACAACTAACATCAGTGATACTAACACCTCGTCTCAAGCATTCAGAAGAACTATATCTGATCGGTACGGACCCGAAACAGTGAACAACTGGCGAAAATGGGAGAAGCTGAACATCAAGCTAGCAAAAGAGAAGAACCATCTGACATTCATGTGCAGATGCCGGGATAACGACATCATCCCTAATGGACTGAGACTAAAGACACCTGTGTACACCAAACAAGCGAGACGAATCGGAGAGAAAGCCAGCCGAGCTCTCATAAGAGAAAGGATCGCCTTCCATCGACACAGCAAAGCGAAACTCGAACAATCAATATCTGCCATCGAAGAAACCATCCGCTCAAAAGTAACATGCTCCGACGACTTCAACCGCATCAAATCATCAGTCATCAGGTCACATACCATCGTGGACCATGCCACAAAGAAGCAGCATATGACAAAACTCGAAAAACTGAAGAAGATCGCACCTACCAGGACTCCGTTACAGCCCATCAGAGCTGTAGTGAACCTCAGCAAGCGACAACTGTCGGCATCTGAAGAGACCATACTCAACAAGGGACTCAACTTCGCAACATCCACCAAGCGGATAAACAACATGGACATCGTGGCCCCAATCGAGGAAGCAACATCCCACATTAACAGAGAACATGCAGAAGAACTACGCTGGAAAGTCAGGCATGCATTGGAAAGGGCCAAACCGCCAAAGGCCAATACCACCAAAGAGGAACTGGCAGCAATCAACAACCTCAAACAAGACGGCGGCATCATCATACTTCCAGCAGACAAAGGAAACACCACCGTTGTCATGGACAAGAAGGAATACGACCACAAGATGAACAGCATTGTGACAGATGGATCGTACACCAAACTGAAGAAAGACCCAACCCCGGCCTGTGAACGCAAACTAACAAAGCTCCTTAAGAAGAACAAGGACAAGGAACAACTCACGGACGCCCAGTACAGAAAGCTGAGCCAACATCACAGCAAACTTCCACACATGTACGGGCTACCAAAGGTACACAAGACCAATGTACCGCTAAGACCAATAGTAAGCTGCCGTGGCTCAGCCTGCCATCCTCTGAGCCAGTTCCTCGTCAAGATCATCAACCCACTGAGTGGCAAAACACCTACATATGTCAAGAACTCAGCCCACTTCGTCTCACTGGTTCAGGCCATGCGACCTTCGCCGAACATGCAAATGGTAAGCTTCGATGTGGTGAGTCTGTTCACCAATGTGCCCACTACCGAAGCTCTGAGCATAGTGAGGACAAGACTGGAGAGCGACGATACACTGCCCGAAAGAACGACAATCCCGACTGATGACATCATGGAACTCCTGACATTCTGTGTCACCACCACCGCCTTCCAACTGGGCGATGACTACTACCAACAAACTGAAGGAATGGCCATGGGTTCACCCCTGTCACCGGTGATCGCCAACATCTACATGGAACACTTCGAGGAACTGGCCTTACAAACAGCACCACTGAAACCATCCCTGTGGCTGCGATATGTCGACGACACATTCGTCCTGTGGGACCATCGCGAGGACATAACACCGTTCCTAGACCACCTCAACAGCCTCCGACCCTCCATCCAATTCACAATGGAAACAGAAGTCGACAACAAACTACCATTCCTTGACGTCCAAGTGGAAAAATCTGAGGAAGCATTCAGAACATCGGTCTACCGCAAACCAACAGCGACCGACCGCTACCTCAACTTCAAGTCACACCACCCAGACACAGTCAAGAAAGGTATCGTAAGATGCCTGCAGACCCGAGCCACCAACATCTGTGGAGACGAAGCAGCCAGAAAGATGGAAATGTCACGCCTCACCAGCAACTTCAGGAGAAACGGATACCCAACGAGCTTCATGAAACACAAACCCAAGGAAGCATCCCAACAACAACCAAGGGATAAGCCCATCGCGACAGTATCCCTCCCATACAACAGAGGACTGTCAGAGAAGCTAAGGCGAATCTGCGGAGCATACAACATCAGGACGGTGTTCAGAAGTACCACCACCCTCCGCAGGTCACTCACAAAGGTCAGACCGCCAACCACCAAGGAGAAAACAAAGAACTGCATATACGACATCCCGTGCAGCTGCGGCAGGTCATACAAGGGCGAGACTGGCCGCCCACTGGCGGTCAGGCTCGAAGAACACAGGAAGGCCACCATCCGAGGCGAAACACTGAAATCCGGTGTGGCGGAGCATGCATGGTCTGAAGGAGATCACAGACCTGCTTGGGGTGATACCACCATCATCGACAAGGAGCCACACTGGAAAATCAGAAAAATCAAGGAAGCCGCACACATGGCGCTGGCTAGCAACCCCATCAGCAAGCCAAGCGTTGACATCAGCCCAATATGGCTCCCACTACTAAGGAAATCACAAAAACATCTGGGGGATAAATGACACCAAGTTTCCAGCTCCATAACGATGTCTGCCTCGATAGTGGAGTGGTTAGAACCGTGGACTATCACCGGGGAAACCCGAGTTCGATTCCCGCTGACTACAGGAGCTTTCGAACGGTATGACGCGTACGGCGCAACGCCACCAACATCCAGGTCCTTCTAAGGGCCAAAGAACACCTGACGACGGCCGGAGAAGTAACTGGCCGAAACGTTGTGAAACTAACATCTCAACTCAAGACGGGGACGAAAGTCCGACAACTAACATCAGTGATACTAACACCTCGTCTCAAGCATTCAGAAGAACTATATCTGATCGGTACGGACCCGAAACAGTGAACAACTGGCGAAAATGGGAGAAGCTGAACATCAAGCTAGCAAAAGAGAAGAACCATCTGACATTCATGTGCAGATGCCGGGATAACGATATCATCCCTAATGGACTGAGACTAAAGACACCTGTGTACACCAAACAAGCGAGACGAATCGGAGAGAAAGCCAGCCGAGCTCTCATAAGAGAAAGGATCGCCTTCCATCGACACAGCAAAGCGAAACTCGAACAATCAATATCTGCCATCGAAGAAACCATCCGCTCAAAAGTAACATGCTCCGACGACTTCAACCGCATCAAATCATCAGTCATCAGGTCACATACCATCGTGGACCATGCCACAAAGAAGCAGCATATGACAAAACTCGAAAAACTGAAGAAGATCGCACCTACCAGGACTCCGTTACAGCCCATCAGAGCTGTAGTGAACCTCAGCAAGCGACAACTGTCGGCATCTGAAGAGACCATACTCAACAAGGGACTCAACTTCGCAACATCCACCAAGCGGATAAACAACATGGACATCGTGGCCCCAATCGAGGAAGCAACATCCCACATTAACAGAGAACATGCAGAAGAACTACGCTGGAAAGTCAGGCATGCATTGGAAAGGGCCAAACCGCCAAAGGCCAATACCACCAAAGAGGAACTGGCAGCAATCAACAACCTCAAACAAGACGGCGGCATCATCATACTTCCAGCAGACAAAGGAAACACCACCGTTGTCATGGACAAGAAGGAATACGACCACAAGATGAACAGCATTGTGACAGATGGATCGTACACCAAACTGAAGAAAGACCCAACCCCGGCCTGTGAACGCAAACTAACAAAGCTCCTTAAGAAGAACAAGGACAAGGAACAACTCACGGACGCCCAGTACAGAAAGCTGAGCCAACATCACAGCAAACTTCCACACATGTACGGGCTACCAAAGGTACACAAGACCAATGTACCGCTAAGACCAATAGTAAGCTGCCGTGGCTCAGCCTGCCATCCTCTGAGCCAGTTCCTCGTCAAGATCATCAACCCACTGAGTGGCAAAACACCTACATATGTCAAGAACTCAGCCCACTTCGTCTCACTGGTTCAGGCCATGCGACCTTCGCCGAACATGCAAATGGTAAGCTTCGATGTGGTGAGTCTGTTCACCAATGTGCCCACTACCGAAGCTCTGAGCATAGTGAGGACAAGACTGGAGAGCGACGATACACTGCCCGAAAGAACGACAATCCCGACTGATGACATCATGGAACTCCTGACATTCTGTGTCACCACCACCGCCTTCCAACTGGGCGATGACTACTACCAACAAACTGAAGGAATGGCCATGGGTTCACCCCTGTCACCGGTGATCGCCAACATCTACATGGAACACTTCGAGGAACTGGCCTTACAAACAGCACCACTGAAACCATCCCTGTGGCTGCGATATGTCGACGACACATTCGTCCTGTGGGACCATCGCGAGGACATAACACCGTTCCTAGACCACCTCAACAGCCTCCGACCCTCCATCCAATTCACAATGGAAACAGAAGTCGACAACAAACTACCATTCCTTGACGTCCAAGTGGAGAAATCTGAGGAAGCATTCAGAACATCGGTCTACCGCAAACCAACAGCGACCGACCGCTACCTCAACTTCAAGTCACACCACCCAGACACAGTCAAGAAAGGTATCGTAAGATGCCTGCAGACCCGAGCCACCAACATCTGTGGAGACGAAGCAGCCAGAAAGATGGAAATGTCACGCCTCACCAGCAACTTCAGGAGAAACGGATACCCAACGAGCTTCATGAAACACAAACCCAAGGAAGCATCCCAACAACAACCAAGGGATAAGCCCATCGCGACAGTATCCCTCCCATACAACAGAGGACTGTCAGAGAAGCTAAGGCGAATCTGCGGAGCATACAACATCAGGACGGTGTTCAGAAGTACCACCACCCTCCGCAGGTCACTCACAAAGGTCAGACCGCCAACCACCAAGGAGAAAACAAAGAACTGCATATACGACATCCCGTGCAGCTGCGGCAGGTCATACAAGGGCGAGACTGGCCGCCCACTGGCGGTCAGGCTCGAAGAACACAGGAAGGCCACCATCCGAGGCGAAACACTGAAATCCGGTGTGGCGGAGCATGCATGGTCTGAAGGAGATCACAGACCTGCTTGGGATGATACCACCATCATCGACAAGGAGCCACACTGGAAAATCAGAAAAATCAAGGAAGCCGCACACATGGCGCTGGCTAGCAACCCCATCAGCAAGCCAAGCGTTGACATCAGCCCAATATGGCTCCCACTACTAAGGAAATCACAAAAACATCTTGGGGATAAATGACACCAAGTTTCCAGCTCCATAACGATGTCTGCCTCGATAGTGGAGTGGTTAGAACCGTGGACTATCACCGGGGAAACCCGAGTTCGATTCCCGCTGACTACAGGAGCTTTCGAACGGTATGACGCGTACGGCGCAACGCCACCAACATCCAGGTCCTTCTAAGGGCCAAAGAACACCTGACGACGGCCGGAGAAGTAACTGGCCGAAACGTTGTGAAACTAACATCTCAACTCAAGACGGGGACGAAAGTCCGACAACTAACATCAGTGTTACATGACTGCCTTCAAGAAATGCAGAATGGGGACCATTTTATACAGGGGTCTTGTAATATGTCAAGCCTGAGGCTGAGGGACTTGAACCGGGTCCTTATAAGTTATAGCCACCTGTTCTTTGACGTTCTGATTACTTAAAACTATGTATAGGTACATGGCTGGTGTAATTTTTATGCATGCCTATTCATCCCAGTTCTGGTGTATATGAGTCCAATGGAGCGTGACATTGGGCCTCACGCTTCCCCATTGATCTCACGACTATGCAACTGTGTTGCAGAGGCTATGACCGAGGAGGCCCTCTTGGCTAAAGGTGTGATCACACCAGAGGACGTGCTCCGGCTGGATAACATTACACAAAGTAAGTGTGTTAGCAAACTGTTGCAAAGAGCAGGAGCCTCGGGGAAAGAAAAGTGGCATAAATATGTAGCAATATGTAGCATAAATATGTACCTAGCATAAATAATAAGCAAAATATCATGTTCCCAGCATAAAGTGCCAACCAAAAGAATTTTTGACAGAACATAGCTGCGCTCAGGCTTTGAAGTTCATTTTTTAATCGAATAGAGTCATAGACTATAAGATGCTAGACAGAGCTGTTAGGAGTCGAGTTAATGTGTTTAAGTTTGTCCGTGATGTGACTTGATATATTACAAATGCAACATTGATATGCAATATTGTGAACTCATGCAAAAGCTTGGTTGGTGCAATACTTTTGTGTCGACACTCGACACTTTATTTGGTGTATTGTGTTAAACTGCGTATCATCTGATGGATAACCGGAATACAGACTGAACTCTACTCTGTACGAAGAAAAAGGCGACTATGTTGAGTGTCGAGGTCCATGCACTATGTTACCATGACAACAGAGCCATTGCGTGACCCACGTTTCCGTCGTGCTGTCTTTTCCTGCCTGAGCCTGTTACTCGTCTCATAAGGTCAATGGAGAGACCTCCATCTCTACACGGCGTGGCATTCTGCGTTAGGGTTAGCGTGCAATGTTTGATGATTACGTTCCAGTATTCAGATTTGTCATCTGAAGTTCCAACCTTACATATTACAGTCAGCACTTAGCAACTTTTGAGCAATGATCATTGACCACCTAACCGATTTTCAGACTACCTGTGCGCTCCTGAGGCCAATGTTTACGAGATTGACTTCACGCGGTTCAAGATACGTGATCTAGACAGCGGCGCAGTGCTTTTCGAAATCGCTAAACCTACTGTTGGTAAGTTTAGAAGATTTTGTGCTTGTGCGAAGTCAATCCTTTATGCCATCAACTCTATGTAAATAGAAACGCAAAACATTGGTACGATCAAGAGCGAATCATTGATCAATAATGATGCCATCCGTCCCTTTGGTCTGCATCTGGGACCTGACTCTCTGTAATTGACTGTCGACAGAATTTGAGCCAGAGGAGGGTGGTGAGTCGGAAGAGCTGGACCACAACGCTGGCCGCTTCGTGCGCTACCATTTCACGCCCAAATTTCTCCAGTTGAAGGCAATTGGCGCCACGTGAGTCGGACCGGATGATGTGGGGATGGGCGATGGAGCTGGTGGTTTCCGTCTGCAGACAGGACAGGGCTTATAATGTCTTATTGAATGAACTCAGTGTGAGTGCAGTCACAAAAAATAAAGCACGCATTGAAAGTGGCGTGTGCAGTTAATTGGTTCCCAATGACACCGTTAAATAGATGCTGAATGTATGTATAATATCGTCCCTTGAGCGACTACGGAACAGCGTAGAGAAGGGGTTTAATTGTTCCCATCGATCGTTAACGTTACGGACGCATATTGCTTTTTGTCGACGCATCAATGAATTGCTTGTTCGTCAGTTGATTTTATGAGTACTGATTGCAAAATGATGCATCGAAATAAGCAGCTGAACTCGTTTCAATTGGCTCTGGTTCTGTTGCCTGATCTATGTTCGACTGGTTGTTCTATGACTGTGTTATGTTCTATGTTGCAGTGTGGAGTTCTCCGTCGGTGACCAGCCTGTGAATAATTTCCGAATGATCGAGCGCCATTTCTTCCGCGGAAAACTCCTCAAGACGTTCGACTTTGAGTTTGGCTTCTGCATTCCGAACTCGCGAAACACTTGCGAGCACATCTACGAGTTTCCCAGCATCGGTCCCGACACAGGTAGGCTGGGCGGCAGCCGACACTGCGATTTGTGATTAGAACTTTAGTCGGGACGGTGGTTTACCTCCTGATCACGTATAATCTTACGATCGCTTACATGCGAAAATGTTTGCTATTTTTACTCCAGTGCTCTACCTTATGGGTAACTGTCTCATTTGCTATTACAAGAAAAGCTTTGTGTACGGTTTTGAATTGTAACATTAGGCTCGCGCTGCATTTAGACGTATTTTCGCTCCAATCAGCTGTTGCATGCTTGTGATTTGAAACATCCGACCGAGGTGACCATCCAGTTTGCTGTTCCGCTCACTGCTGTATTCGTTTTAGAAATTAATTATTGTTTCTACGAGCCATAGACGTCACCAATCGCCCGCATTGGTTGACAAATCCTTCTTATCACATCATTTTTCTCGGAGCAGCCTTACCTAACTGCTGAACGCTGATCATCCCTCCGCGTCTTATTCGTTCTATTTCGTCGTAATGCTGCACCGCTCTGGTTATTTATTATGCACCTAGACACGACAACCTTATATTAACTGCCCGACTCCACGTCATCACACGAGCCCGCCCTAATCTGACTGGCTTTCTTAGAACGTTGCCCGTCAGTTTTCCGCCTGATCTGAGGCACATCGCTGCTCGTTAGAGAGTGTCGGTGTCGTCTGTAGGTAGCGTCGCCGTCCCAGTTGACAACGGAGGTCTGACGTTAGGGGCGTCCCTCTCTAGTGACGGCTGCCTGGCTCCTTTGCCCTCGAACGGTGCGTCGGCGATGTAAGGACTAAGCAGGCTGCAGCACCGGCCGGCCGCTCCGGCTGGCTGCGTTAGCCGCAATTGATCGGGCCACCGCCTTACTGTGCAGGGGGAGGGGCGGGGCACCGTGCACCTCTGTCGTCCAGGAGCCTCGCGCGATACAAACACGGTCATCGACCACCGCCGTCGCCGGCGACGGTGGGGCATTGAGTGCGCGACACGACGGCAGGCTGAACGCCGCAGCTGGGTCGCGGCGGCTCACCCTACCCGGCACACGGGACTAAATCACTCAGCCGGCTCAGCCACAGCCATACAGCCGCCCGTCTGCCTCCCCAGAGGGTTATTAATGGCAACCGCTGTGCCCCGTGGGGACTGGTAGGAATCCCGCCGAGATATTGGCTCTGCTGGATGACGTTGTTCGAGTACCACGGAATGTTTAGCTCTATCTAATATCTATGTTCGATATTCGCTGTACTCGAAGCGTGTGCGGGTGGATCTAGCGCTGCCCGGTATCCTGCCTCTGACGGGTCATGATCAGCCGTGCTCCGTACGGCAATGTCTGTGTCACGCCATACTGCTGCCGGAGCGGTCAGGCGAGGAGGTCGTCCGGCGGTCGATCGAGAGACGAGCGCCGTGGCTGAATCGGCCTCCCCCGCCCCCGTCCCCGCCCCGCCCCGGTCGACTACCCTCCACACCTGCCCGCCGCCCGTGGAACCGTGTATTGACGGTGCACCAGTGGTGTGTTTACACCGTACCGGGTAAACAGTTGACCGAGTTTAGTGACGTCATAGGCACCGGGCTTGATAGAGCGACGTCACTTTTGAACATAGGGTTGACGTCGTTCGTTAAGACTGGATAAACTGAACTCTGAACTTGAAATAGCGTCATTGCCCGACACTGAGTTTACAAACTCTGCCGTGCAAAGGCAAAAACTTCTATGTGAGGTCAGATTTCTGACCTCACATAGTAGTTTTTGCCTTTGCACGGCAGAACTGTGACCAGACACTTTTCTGATAACAAATTGGGATACGAAGACGTTTTTGATAGGCGACGGTATGAAGAAACACTGGGCTGGCTTTGAAACCGCTGGCCACACTCCAGTGTGCCTAACGACTCTTCTGCGTCTGTTTTCGTGGCATCGTCCCATCCTCCCTAAGTGATAATGTCGCTTTTTCTCATTTTTTACCGTGGAAAATTTGGATCTGGCTACACTACAAAATCAACCTACGCACAAATGACACACTTGACTTAAATCGAGTCTCAGAGACCGACTTCAATGTATCTGACCTGACTTGACCTGATCTGACCTCTCTCTTGCATGTCCACAGTGGAGGAAATGATCCGACACCCGTACGAGACGCGCTCGGACAGCTTCTACTTCGTCGACAACAAGCTCATCATGCACAACAAGGCTGACTACGCGTACAACGGCTAGCGTGCTGTCGACGGCGCACCGACCGCTCGAAGCGACCTCTGACGCCGGGTCAGACCGGTAGGCGGGCGGAGGGTGGTCTCTGGTGGGTGGCACCGATCGGGATGAGGTCGGGACGGGGTCCGGCGGGGAGGGTGAGAGCCTGTCTGGGGGTGTGGGTGGGTCTACCGAACGGGTGGTATCACAGTGTGCGTGGGTGTGACAGCTAGCCAGTTGGAGGTGCCTGTCAGATTGAGTGGATCGCTCCCCTCGGGTACGGTTGACACCAGAGGCCGCTAGCGCCGTCTCCGTGCGCGGGCACGGCCGACCTTGGCGCTGTCTGGTTTCCCTGGTTTCTGAGCTCCGTCCACTGGCGTGGTATGGTGGGCTGAAAGCAACCCTCTCCCAGTGCTGGGCGGCTGCCGCTGGTCTGCTGGACAGAAAGTACCCCTCCCAGACTGCTGGGCGGCGGCTCAGAAGTGCTGGAGGCAGGTTCACCAACGCTACACGCTCCCCAGCACGGACTACTGGGCCCCACTGGGCGCACTCACCAGTCCTGCACCTTCACACATGGGTTGGTTTCCACCGCGGTCGGTACCCTGCGCGGTATTCCCCTGCGCGAAGCAGGGTAATATGTGGCGTACCCGCTGTCTTGGTCCACATTGCCTCCACCGTCTTGAAATGAGGATATGCCGCTTACGAAGACATAAGGTTCCAAAGAGCAGATTTCTAAGACTGGCGACTGGCCACATTGTTCTGCAATATCGGACGCTGGTGTGGATGATTTTATAATATTTTGTTATTTATTTGTGCACATCTTGAGCATGAGAAGCGGTGGTGCTGGTGATCGTTCTATGATATTTTAAGATGTTTATTTCCAGAGGTACGAGAGGTACGCTCTAATTATTCTATATTGGTCATTGTGTTGATGTGTATGTCAGGCTGGCTGGTGTCCTGTGCATGTTTTGTAGCGCTGTTGTGACACAAACACAGACACACACTCGCAGCTACCTTAGGCCGGCGTTCGTTTCATCTGATCTCTCTGATGTGTGATGTGGAAAATGTTAACAGGCTATGGTAATGGGGCGGCAGTGATCGCTTTCCATCCACACTTGTCGCGCCGCCATACCTGTCATACACACGCACATACCTACACGAAACACGCATACACATACACCATTCCGTCCTGTCGGCGCTGGTCCGGCGCGGTTGTCATGGCGACGGGTAGCACTAGGTCACGTGCTGTTGTTTGGGGAGCACCCCACGTGTCAGATCGAGCTACACTGAATCGGCCGATATTCGTGTGTTATTGTGAAGGCTGTCTACGCCGAAATCCAAAGCGTGCTTTGGAATATACTGCACATTCTATTCAGCTTGTGTATTCAGTATTGGGAATATGAGGGTTTCCACGAGGTTTTCAACCAGGCTCAATCTAGATATTTTGGTGTCAGCGTTGACTTGAAATTGGCGAGTTTTTGATGGAGATGAGCGGTTGTAATTGTACTGCAAACCCCAACTCACATTGCAATTTGCACTCATCACTCATGAGTCACGGTTTGTCATAGTTTTGGATTTTAGCAGAGCAGCATATAATGTTGATACTGGCCCTTTATTTCGATTGCACCCAAAACACCATGGGGCGTATAGTTGTGAATTACAGTTTGTACACATCAGGACCGTATTTACAAATACAAAAGCAACCATGCGCCTAAAAAAAAACTCCGAAGAGCGAGTCACTACACCCGTTTTGTACCAGTGCAGGAGATGAGCGAGTTGCTGGAGCTGAACAGTGAGCATTAAGCATTGAACATAGTCACCTGTGAGAGAACCGGTGGTAACCTTGTATCTGGACCTCACTTCTGTTATTCTGTGCTGTTGTAACTTTATCGAGCTCCTGCCGAAATCCTACAACAGCGGTGCTCTTAGAAAGGCAATTCGACCGCTGTGCATTTTCACCGCCGTCATGAGCAGTCAATGGTGGGGTAACGCGCCGACGCTATGGCCCTGGAATGCCTCTCACTGAGCCGTCCGGACGATCTTTGAGTATTGCTGTGTTTTGGTACGGTTTGAGTCCGTATTGCAGGCCGGTCGGCTAGGCAAGGAAGTCGGGCAGTCGGTCCTCGTACCCCAGCGCCTGTGAAGAGAAAGATAAGGTATGTCACTGAGCGGTGGAACATTGCTTTTTGTTATGAGGTGCAAATTGAGGACCTATACTCGGCCGGAAAATAGCTGAAATGTGCATTGTAATAAGAAGGGCGGATTGTCGGGTATTAGCTCCTTCCACGTGTTAGCCATTTCTTAGCAACATATTTTTGTAGCATTTTGGGCTTACCTGGGCAAAGACGCGTATCAGGTAAATCGACAGTAGTCCCAGCAGGAACACGATGGTGTATTTGACGGCGCTCAGGTCGGGCACAGCGGGGTTCTTGAGCAGCAGTTTGGCCAGCCGCGTCTTCGTGGGCTCATACGGCGGGTACCGCACGCTGTGGGAAGGGAGGAGGGTCATAGGGAGAATAAAGGACACTGAAGAATGCCAATCGGCGTTCTTAACCTTGGACGGAGAAAGACAGCTTCGTGAATGTTTGAGCTTGGTATCACTAAAAATTCATCTAATGCGATGCACAAGTTGCCGATGATACCTGCCCTGCCATCTATGGCCAATATCAAGCACTACTAGGCTCACACAACGGGGAACTAGATAGCAGCACCATCGCTGTCACCTGCTCGTCTAAGCGAATTTGATACCATCCAGGGGGAGCGGTAAGCGGGGAGAAGGATCATATCTCTCGCCGTGTCAGTCCCTCTCTTCCCGGCAGTGCGTCTTACGAGCAGCAGAGCTCTGCCACGGGGTTGTAGTTGCGCTCCAGCACCGGCTTGTAGTGGCTGAACGTGTCGAACGAGTGCTTGCCGTGGTAGGCGCCCATGCCGCTGGTGCCGACGCCTCCGAACGGGAGCTGCTCCACTGCCGAAGGAGAACGGACCGTCGTTATCAGGTGGGCGCCACTGCTGTGCATTGGCAGCCTGGGGAGGCGAGGGGAGGGGATTGGGATAGGAGAATCTATAGACCTCTGTACATAGGTCTATGTGGAGTCCCATAGCGAGCTCATTTTCGGTTACCTCGTACTGCATAACTAGTTAAGAATCGGTAGCATTTGCTTGGCAGTTTATCTTGTGTCTGATCGCGTCAGCTTAGAGCTCATCTCGTGACAGACTTGGCTTTGACATGAACCGGTTGAGCTGATCAACCCTCGCCCGTATAGGGAGGGGGGGGGGGGGGTCGAACGGACCCCCCTCTGTTTTTCGCAAATAACTCGCGTAAAAAGCGGCCGATCGCGCCGAAACTTTCAGTACCCTCGCGTTATTCAATTTTACACCTACCCTGAAAATTTCATGACCCTGACCCTAATGACCTTTGACCTGTGACCTACTTTGCGAGACCATGTTTGGCCGGAATCGCGATTCGGCGTATGTCGGCTCGCATTAGCCGCGCGTTAGCAGTCTTTTTGTGGTTTCAAGCGTTCAAACATGGGATATGATGTTGCTCCCATGCATTAGGGTGGGTGTCAAGGTCACCGGAAGGTCAGGTCAGGTCATTGATCTTTGATGACCTCGGTTCACTTTTTCGAGTTTTGCATGTTTCTGGGCTAGTTTTTGGAGCTGAATTCGAATTTAGCAACCATTTGAACATTTACGAAGCAGTTTTGGTGCCTTCGTAACATGTTACGAAGCTGTCAGAGGCTACTACGAATACCCGGCAAAATCCTTACTGGTTGACCTGACCTGACCTGACCCGACCTGGCCTTAATGCATGAAGACATCATCAGTGAGCATAACTAACATGATATGCGTGATCAGCACCCCGAAAAACCCCATAGCAGCCACGTTTTACGACGTTCTAACAGGTCCCGATTTTCCCGACTTTTGGGTCATTGACCTGACCTGGAAGGTCAACCGATGACCCAGGACCTTAACATTGGGTATCATCGGCTTTCTCTCGTCGCGGGCAGCACGCTCGTTTTTTTCCGCGAAGCTCTAGCTCGATCAGGGACGAAACGGCAAGGGGGGGGGGGGTCCAACGGACCCCCCCCCCTTATACGTTCGTGGCTGGAAAAACACCAATACGGGCGAGGGTTAATGTCATGTGTCAATGTCCTCCGGTCTTGTTCTGTTGATTTCGCTGAAAGGAAATGTGTAGAAAGCCCAAGCCATGAGCAATTTTTATCGATGACGTCGTTCGGCCTCTCGACGACCGCCATTGGTCGTCGACCTGTGGATAACCACAGGTCGTGGACCATCACGATACTAACGTGAAATAGCGGTACCTACAGCCTGTATGAGGCCGACCCAGCGCGCTGATGCGTTTAGCGATTTCCCGGACATCATCGAACCGTAACGAGTCGTCAGCTGGCGTTCTCATATGGCAGCCTAGCTCGTCAGCATCGTCTCGCCCGACGGCGGCGGTGTCCCTTCAGACGCGGTTATAGCTGTGTGTCGAGGACCATGACACCGTATCAACGCGACCAGAGGCCTCTTGCACCAAACTACATAGCAGCTAGGTAGAATCGAAAAACCGATTTCAGTAGCTAACCCATTACCCAACTGTGATGAATCATTTTGTACTAGCCCATAACGTAAGGCTACAGGTGCTTGGTAAAATTTATAGGTAAATTTTCACGGATATTTCCGTGAATTTCTTTCCGTCTTGGAGTAGGTGTACGGTGCAACATACATAATCCAAGGATTGATGCAAGAGGATTTTAGTGCAAGAGGCCTTAGACCTCAGTGCCTCGATGTGTGACTGAAAGCAGTTTAACCCGCGCCCGGCTGGGGGTCCTGGATTTCCACGCCCTGCTGGGGGGGGGGGGGGGGGGGGGGTGTTTGAACACCCCCCTTCTAACTCGGCTCCTGGGCCACGTAGCGATACGCGAAAGACGGCGTTCGACAGAGCGTCAAAAATAATGAGGAAATCACTTCGGTCAATTTTTTGGTCAGGTCAAAGGTCAGGTCACCAGAGGTCACTGAAGGCAAAATTTCGCCGATTTCCAGGTCGAATGTCGACAATTTCCAAGAAGCCAACGCATAACTCGGGAACCAATAGAGCTACAGCGCCGCGGAAAAGCGCATTCGATAGCCCTATTAACGCCCTTTCTGAGTAATTCTCTCAGATTTGACCTAACGTCAACGGTTTTGCCTGCAGGGGGCAAAAACTGCAAAAATAGCCAATTTTTTTCGGAATTAGTTTTTCTGCAATAACTTTTGACCCAAGCCTTGTACGAGCTTACTTTTACCGGCATCGTGTTCCTCTCGTCAAGACGCATCGAATGAACTATAATTTGACCTTGAAAGGTCAACTTGAAAATTTGACCTCAGGTCAAGGTCATGACCTGACCGGAAAGGGTCATGTTGCATATCAGTCGATCCGTATCGTCGAGCTGAACACATCTAAGACGTTTTCATCGCTCTAGCATGCCTCTATCAAAAGTTATTTGCGAAAAACTGTTAGATACCATTCGTGACCTAAGATGACCTCAGGGCATAAACAGGGGTCACGGACACCATTTTCATGTTCAGTGTGTCTAAACCACTTGTAATTCAGTGTTTGGGAGTGTTTATAATGCCTTTCGTCCAAAAGAGGCGCATTTCAATTTTCTCCCATTGACTTATAATGGGGAGGTCGCAAAATTGACCTGACCTTAGGTCATCGATATCAAAATTCTGAGATATACATTTTGTACATGCTATTGCTCTTAGCAATCGCTGAAAGTTTCAAAGCGATCGGTAACTCGGTGTAGCTATGACAGACATTGAAACTTTTTATGAGGTGCGGTCACTTCAAGTGACCTGGTGACCTGACCTTGAATGACCTTGGTCTGAAATTTTTACAACATGTGTAGAATTGATGTATGATAAGGTGTACCAAAAACGGCGGCGCTCCGCGCCGCCTTTTTTGAGATATTCGCGAAAAACCACAAGGGGGGGTGTTCAAACACCCCCCCCCCCCCCAGCAGGGCGCGGGTTAAGCCGACCCGAACTGGTTCTGTTCCTGCCGCTTCGGCTTCAGTCCCGTTCGGTGCCATTCGGTCCCGTCCGGTTCGTCCAGTTCCACCTCCCCAGTTTATGGCTGTCTGATGACCTTTAAAAAGCCGCCCACCTCGACCTGTGACCTCATTGGTTCTATGGTCTCAGTATGCTGTCTTTCAGCTGAACGTACTCGCCAGTTACCGATGATATGACACATGGTTTGATAACATGTGTACGGATCGTGGTGTCGTTCCACGTTACTTTCTGTCTTCCATGATAACACTCGATTCTGTGGTTACATGGCGTGGTACTCCCACGGTCTTGTGACACGTTATATTTAGGTCGTAATGATGACATTCTTTACCGTGATTACTCACCGATGGCGTGGTACATGGTGTCGTTACACATGACCGTGCCCGAGTCGGTCTCCCGGATGAATCGGTCCTTGACATCCCGCCGACTGGAGAAGATGTACAGCGAGAGTGCGTGGGGCGTCCTGAAACAGACAGCGGGAGGGTGCTTCATTATTCATGACAAAGGCAGGTGTACCTCATAACCTCAGTGTTGACGTGGAGTTGAACGACCGTTGATCTCCGAAGAATGACCGTTGATCTCTGAGGGCTATCAAACATTGGTACATTGGCCGCAACTACTAACTAGTAACCAGTGTGACCACTAGCCTGTTGGTGTGTGACCGACTCAGGTGAATATCATCCTCAGTTTTTCATCAAAGTCAGCATATTGGGCACGGTGTCACGCCCTGCCCGGCTCCCTCTAACAGAAGCTGCGCCCGCTTCCTCTCACTGAAGCTGAACGCGCCCCCGTTACCACTGAAGTCGTCCTGACGCACCTGGAGTTGATGAAGCGGATGGCGTCGTCGGCCGAGTTGACGGTGATGATCGGCAGCACGGGTCCGAAGATCTCCTCCTCCATCACGGGGTCCTCGGCGCGGACATCGGTCAGCACGGTGGGCTCGATGAAGAGAGTCTGCTCGAAACAGCGGCCTCCGAGCGCCACCCGGCCGCTGTTCTCCAGCAGTTTCCTCACCCGGCTGGGGATGGGAGGACACGAGATGGTCAGATGGAGGAACGCGAGAGGTTACGGGGGAAGACGCGAGACGGTGAGATGGGAGGATACCAGACGGTCAGATGGAGGAACGCGAGAGGTTACGTGGGAAGACACGAGACGGTGAGATGGGAGGACAAGAGAGGGTCAGATGGACGGTCATAGGGCGGTCAGATTGATGAAATGTACAGTGTGCACGAGAGGTGGACATACTACAGTCAGACGAGCATGGCATGGCACGATGATACTCGTCAGATAATTTGGATTGGCACCGAATAGCCAATCCAACCTATCATTTTCCGACGTCGGTGAAAGCGTCCATTTCTGATGTGCCATCTACTGAGCTGCACCGCCGCCCACCTGAAGTGTCTTTTGTTGAGCATCCTGCCGAGTGACGGAGAATCCTCGGGCCGCTCTCCGAACCACTGATGCAGCACGCGTCTACCGGCCTCCAAGAACGCTTCCTCTGTGGCCTTCGTGCAGAGCAGGTAGTCGGGGGCGATGCACGTCTGTCCCAGGTTCACGGTCTTGCCCCAGAGAATGCGCCGGGCTGCGTACTCCATGTTGACGGAGTCGTCCAGGTATACCGGGCTGGAAGACGGCAGAAACGGACGGTCAAAAGGTTATCCAGGACAGAGATAGAAACATTGGGGCCAGACAGACATCCTTGTAATTGCGAGACAGAAAGTGTCACATTGCACAAGCAGCAAGAGCAAGAGCGACAGGTGGGAGCAGCAACCGCTTGTTTGCGGGACAAAGGCTGCCTCATGGTCAAACTGTCAAATGTAGCTCATTTGATGGCTGAGAAACGTGACGTGATAGCTCAGACGCCGAATAGATTCAATACCTAACTAGCAGCATTTGTCCGATGAGAACCTTCCTCCCGTGCGCACCTCTTGCCTCCGAGCTCCAGTGTGACGGGCGTGAGGTGCTGGCTGGCCGCGGCGGCCACCAGCCGGCCTACGGCCGTGCTGCCCGTGAAGAACACGTGGTCGAAGCGCAGCTGCAGCAGCCGCTGGCTCTCTGGCACGCCGCCGCAGACGACCGGGTAGCAGGCGGACTCTAGGTAGCGGGGCAGCCGGTCGGCCAGCAGGGCGGCCGTGGCGGGCGCCAGCTCGGACGGCTTGAGCACGGCGCAGCAGCCGGCGGCGATGGCCCCGGAGAGCGGCAGCAGCGACAGCTGCAGCGGATAGTTCCACGCCGACAGGATAAGCACCAGGCCGCGCGGCTGGGGACGCACGTACGGCCAGTCCAGCAGGGTGGCCAGACTGCGACCCACCTACACGAGGTGGACCGGGCGGTCAGAACACCGACACCGGTTACAGCAATGAGAGACGGGGCTTCCAATATTTGGAGATGATGAAGGCTTTCAGTTTCTTCTGCAATTCGCTTTTTATTTCGTTTCTTTTTATAGATACCGTTCTAATTCAATTCACAATTTTGTGTTTCTTTTCTTGTTTTTGTTTTAGTTGCTAGTTAAATATGTTCCTTATGACTGTAGCGCGAAACCACCTTTATCAACGCATCGTCAGTTGCTCCAATATTCGTTGCACGTCCTCACCGTGTGCTGTTGGGACCAGTGTTCGACGTTGGCCAGCATCGTCTTGACGTCCCTTAGCAAGAGAGATATTTCAGCAACGATCGTCTCATCCGGTGTCTGCGAAGAGAGAGAGAGAGAGAGAGAGAGAGAGAGAGAGAGAGAGAGAGAGAGAGAGAGAGAGAGAGAGAGAGAGAGAGAGAGAGAGAGAGAGAGGGGAGAGCATGATATTGGATGGTGTGCGCAGCAGGTCGATAGTTATCATTTGGTTTGCCGTATTCCAACAAGGTGCTCCTATTTAATGAAGGTTATATACATTTAATGCAATTATACATGTTAGGTACAGCCCACCGCTAAAGTAATGTAGGGTTTTACCAATCTCAACGGTTGGCTTTGACTGGCGATTGTTTAATGCGGAGCGATCGGAAAGAAGATGTCAATAGCTAAAGTTGCAGCTGCAAGGGTGACGATACATATAAGCAACATTCAAAGTTTCATTGTAGTCTGGCTAATCGTTCCTAAGCTTCAGAAGCAGAACATACCCATGACTGAAACCCCACATTACTTCTGCTGTGAACTGTACATGTCATGTTATATCATGTCACTGTAATGAATGACATATTGATCGGTGTACAATTGTACATGCTTAACTGTTCAGCAATGCCGGAAAATTTATTGGTTACGTTCTGGCGTGTTTGATTACGTCAGTGGTCGTATATAACTAGACAACAATTATTGGTTTGTTTTTAAGTTCACTTAACTTTGTAGGATAATTTAGCATAGCACATCATTGTAATCATGGATAACAAATTGTGTTCATTCTATTTATAAACTGCTTACCCTTCCCAAGTCCGCATAAACCGCCTCAGCCAGTTCAGTCTCATTTTCCTGATAGAAGTGGAGCAGTCCACGCAGGTTAGCCTTCCGGAATTTAATGTCGGTTGTCTTTCCGGACTGGAATTCCCTCCTGGCTATCTCGACCACCTGAAGCAGCGTTAATGGGACGTCAGGAGGTTAATTGTGTTTATACACGGACTTGCTGGTAGCTGAATGTTACCTTTTATTTATACGATATAACCCGCGCCCTGGTGGGGGGGGGGGCTATTTTTTGCCCTCCTCCAGACTTTTCGATATATCTCCAGAACCGCTGCGCCGATCGTCACCAAACTTTCAGTACCCTCCCGGACATCAATTTTACACATTGTGACCAAAATTTTCCAAAGGCTATGATATGTTGGCCGGAAATGACGTCAGAGTGACGTCATGTTCTGCCGTTTTCGACCCAAAAAAGGGTTTCGCGGGAAGAGCTGTCAGGCCTTTAGCTTTGCAAATACAGAAAAACGATTAAGACATAAAAGCTGTAGAATTGACAGGGCTACAAAACTGCTATCTCGGAATTTTGACATTTTTGGATTTTGAACCCTAAAAATCAAAAAATAGATTTTTTAATATAATAGCCGAAAAATCCAAAAAGTTTTTTGAATTTCGCAAAAAACGGAACATATGTGATAGTCCTTACGGCCTTCTATCCACATAACAAATTTGAGATTGATACCTCTTTTTTTGGCAAAGTTATAGCGAAAAAAAACTGTTCAAAATTGATGAGGTCAAATTTTCCAACTCAATTTTTAGCAATTCTAGACCCCGTAGCGCAAAACAACATTAGACTCCCCGTGACGAGCTGCATCGAATCAATACCCATTTTATGCAAAACTATCAACTTTAAAATTTGACCTTTTTTGACCTGACCTTGACCTGACCTTCACCAGAAAGTGACCTAAACCGTACCTGATAGTCTTATACCAACACCATTGAGTTGGAAAAGAAAAATTGGCCATAAACATGCATTGCACAACCTTAGTACCTAAAGTTAGGTTCATGTGACCTGACCTGTGACCCTTGGTGACCTGACCTGTGACCTGACCTGGTATTGTCAGTGACCTCTTATAGCAACATATGTACTAGGCAACTGACGCCCTATCGCTGATTCTCGACAAAATGCGTTTTCTTCGGTGCGATAGGCGTTATCACAAGTGTATTCGCGGCCATTGGGGCGACGTAAGAAAAGAAGAAAACAACTGGCCCCAAGAACTTTAAATTATCAAATAGCAGACATGTGCATGGATCCGAGAAAATGGATCTGGGATCTGATCCCACGGATCCTGATCTCGGATCCGACGGGATCATAGATCCAGCTCTCTAATTTATCGAGAGATCCGTAGGGATCACAGATCCGAGTCTTATTTTTTGCTTGAGATCCAGTGAGATCATAGATCCTCACTTATTTTTCGTCAACACAAAAATCCCCTCAAAACACTTGTTGCAACTCACAAACGCTCTGTTTTTAGTGATTTTGTGTAATTGCACGTCATAATCCATAGTTTTGTGGCACTTATTGATATAGAAACCCTTTAGAACATGGTTTCAAATGCTGTGCATGGTGGGATCCACTCAGATCATAGATCCAAATTCTTAATTAATCGTCAGATCGTATGAGATCATAGATCCGCGATAATTTTTTCACGCCGGATCCAATGGGATCATAGATCCTAACTAGCAGTTTGCTTCGAGATCCACTGAGATCATAGATCCAGCACTCGGATCCATGCACATGTCTGTCAAATAGCATGCACCTTTTCCTTGATATGTGGAGAATTTACCATTAATTGTTAGAGAAAATTGCATTTAAAATCTTCCATTTATGCTTTTTTCATCGTTTGCACAGTATGTTCTTTTACTAAGCTAGAAACACTAATTAGGAATAGTTCCCGCATCAACAAGAACAATAGGGAAGGCTTGAAGTGAATACAATAATATAAACGGTTTTGTAATCCATGTGAAGACACTTCTAAAATTGCCTGTAGAAATATTAAAGGCAAAAGTTCAACTTTTTCACAAGACGGATGGCTATAAACCTATTCAACGTGTGACAACTCAGCCGGTATATGGTCGCCTACAGCCCAGCTTTCCCTAGTGACCGATAGAGGCGCTGCTATCGATGTCCGCCCGTGCCGCCTAACGGTTATAGCGCATTCCCTAGAAGACCCGTGAACGGTGAAACATTTCATCTTTGACCTGACCTGTGACGTCATCGGTGACCCCGAGGTCAATGAAATTTGGTTTCTTTCGACAAATTTGACAGGCCTTTCGAACGCCGTTTGAATTTTGCGGATCCGTCCAGTAGTTTCGGAGATACGAGGGGGGCAAAAAATAGCCCCCCCCCACCCAGGGCGCGGGTTAAAATTCACAGACGAAGCTCTGTACACATCGATAATTTCGGAACATTTAATTACCGTTCTTGCATCCTTGATGTCTTTCTTACTAATGGTGAACAGTTTGATTGTTGTTGGTGGCGATGTTTTAGGTGTAACCTCAACCACATCCAAATATTCATTGACCATTGTACCTATCTACCGTTGGAATTGGTGCTATTTGTCAGAGCAGGCTGGATCAAGATGGCTGGTTAACCCGGCACCGCCTGGGCTATTTCCGTACCCACGACATCCTGGGGGGGGGGGGGGTCGGATCCGACCCCCCCTGTTATCTCGAGAACCAATGGTCGTATCGAGCCCCGCGAGGCGGCGTTCGAAAGGTCTCTACGAGACCTTCCCAAAGCACTCTTAAGATTTTAAGATTGAGGTCAACTTTCGGGTCAAGGTCAGGTCAAAGGTCAAATTCAGGGGTTTTGCATGATTAGGCTTACGGACAGCGGAATCGATAGCTGCTGCTCGAAACTCACCAAAAATGACCTCAAAGGCCTAGTGAAGGTACCATGTGTGTATAGGGGTCATACTAAGTACGGGTCAAGGTCAGGTCAGGTCACGAAAGGTCACGGTTTTCAATTTCTGCTACATGGGCGTGCGACACATGTTTTATGGCTTATTTTTCACGCCGAATCCGATGGTAATGGTTATATGTGACCCCAAGTCACTGTGCTGGTGATAAGTGTGCATTGAAAGCATAAAAAATCGTTTATACTATACGAGGGCTGAGAAAAAAGGTCAATTTTTCAACTTTTTATTTTTGACATAAAAATGCACTTTTCTAGACGAGCTTTGTCCCAGGAATCTAGTGGTGCCATTTGTTTTCACATGCGATGTTCAGAAGTACCTCTAATTCACGAAAATGCTTATGACGTCACCATGCCCTATACATGTTGGAGCTATTTTTTACAATTTGGGGGTCAAAAATCAAGATAGAAAGTTGAAATTTGGGGCATCTAATGTTCTAATAGAGCTCTACAACATATACTCCGGTTTTTTGGAAATTCCCAAAATTTTGGATTTTATTAGCTGTTTTCCAAAAAATATAGTTTTTTGAATTTTTGGGGGTGAAAAACGCATTTTATGGAAAATCCGAGATAGCCATTTTAAAGAACTCGTTGAGCTGCGTCTTTTCATGTCCTTAATTTGCAATTTGCTTTAAACCCTGATTTTTGGCGATTTTTTAAACATTTACCACTTTTTGACTAAAAACGCCATGTAGTTACATCACTAAAATCGATATATCTCAAAAAAATTTGGAATTTTTTTCTTAAAAATTGCACAGGAGACGTCAAATTGATGGGGGAGAAGGTATGCCAAGTTTCAAGTAGATAGCGAAAGTGGTTCATGAGTTATTCAAGAAAAACGGAGGGGGGGTCGGATCCGACCCCCCCAGGCGGTCGCGGGTTAATCTTGAGCACACTACCTCAAAATTATTTTCTATTGATGCGAATGAATACCTTATTACACAATTACATTGACAATGAAGTGGTGCATGCTGTCCTTGTGCAACAAGTCTTGACCGGTATTGCCGGTATGTTTTGCGGTGTGGAAATTGGCGAAAGCGGATTTCTCTCCGCAAAACTTTGGGACATTCACTCTGCCTTTGTCCAAATATCTACTGTCATATTCTCCTTTTGCAATGGCTCCCGCCGCGACGGCTGCATCGCTGGATAGTTTTTGCGCCCTAGCAAGACCGGCAATCCTATGCGTTCGAGTGTCAAATCAAATGGGACAGATGCGCTCCCGAATCTTGAAAGCTGGACATGAATGCAGTTCTTCTAATATAGTGACTAGGGAAACGGCTTTTACCCACTTCTTGCCAATCTATTTTCGTACTGACGTCGTTGATCCGGTCGCAGATGGCTCGTAAAATAGCCGTTTTTGTTGTGTGACTGGATGTCTTCCTCTTCATTGACAGTGATGCGGTAAGCATACGACTTGAGCCACCGAGTCTTTGTGAACTTTCGTTTCTAGTCGCATGATCATCTCGCATGCAATTGGAAGAGACATATGCAAAATGCAGCAAAATCAAAACCTGGCGATTTTATGCATATAATTACCGTCCATGTCGTTAAGTCATAAAGGCTTAATTTTCAATTGAATGACAAATTTGTACCAGAAGGTATTTTGTATCAGAAGTTTATCTGCGTTGAACATATTGTATCTTCTTTTTTCGAGGAGAGTGAGATAATTGCGAAGTAGGTACCGTGCTATTTAAACAAACATTAAACATTTTTTCAAAGCATAGGTAGGTCAAAATGTGTATCTTGTGAAATGTGCATTTACGCATGAAGCAAATCAGCGATGGCATGCTTCGCGCAAATTACAGGTAGCATTAATTAATCATGCCATCTAAAGCTCACGCGAGTCGTCACTCACGGCACTCGGCCCGCTGCAGCACCGCGCCGCGGCGTGGTGTCACCATCTTGTTATGGAGACAAATTTACATTACGCGCTACGCACACATCCTTGTTTGCGTATTAGCGTAGCTCTCTGAGTATATCATCACCTCCGGAAACTCATGTTTGTACATTATTCACAGCTTCCTCTCACAGTGTTGTGTACCCGAGCCGGCTGTAGAGAATGGGCCACACTTCAAGACATTTCATTCACCATTGATCCAAAGTCCAATCCGTGCACAAATCCCTCGTCGCCGTCTTTCCTGTTCCTATTTGTGGCACGGCAGGTGCCGTCGCCCGGTCGATGTCCGAGGTGCCCGCGGGCGGTACACCATGCGCTCCGATTACCACGAGCACACCAGTCAGGATGACTCGGCGTCTCGGGCGACGGCGCGGCGCGTGAGGGCGGTGTTCGCTCCTCCCGGGCGTTTCGCGACCGCTCGGCCGCCCCGTTAGGCGGCGATTATAGGAAGTGCCACAACTCTCCGGTGACTGCTGATGGCCGGCGCGGTAACGTTACGTCATGGGATGTTACCCGACTTAAATGAGTGAGGCAATTTGCGTTGATGTCTTGATGCCTGGATTGTTTTGCATTTATAGCGTACGACGTCGTTGTCGGATCGTGCTGGTCGTTACCTCATGGTTTGAGGAAAAGATTGCATGCACACTAAGCTTAAACATCCTCAAACGTGCTATTAGTCCATGCTCGGAACTATGGGGGCATTCCACGTCAAATCAAACAAAAATCGGCTGTTTTGCACCTTACCATCAGCGATTTCATTATAAATTTGTGAGCGAGTTCCTGTGTCGCCCCGGACATTACATTGATGTTTTTTGCACATTCTGACCACAGGGCTTCTAAATATAGGGCATCAAATTTTTACAAAATGTTGCATCTTTATATTTTTGAACGACCATAACTTTGGTTGTACTTGTTTGATTTGAATGAAATAAACCTTACTGTTTAGGTAATTTCTTAAGCATTTGTTTAGAATTACATCGACTTAAATATATGACCTTGAAATTTGCTTAACTCTATTCTTAAGCACAAAAATTGAAATAGCAAAAAACACGCCACCTTCGATTTGGCTCATTTTCATATATTTTATTGCCTACCATATTCTTAACAACCTGTGAAAAAATTAGAGTGGGCCATTCATAAGTTTTGAAGAAAATGGCACATATGCAAACGTATGTTAGCACGCGCAGTGGAGGGGAAGAGTGAATTTCGCCCCACCCCTCCTGTTTTTCGCCAATATCTCATAATATTGATGCGAAATTACTTATGGCTACCTGTCCAGAATTGAATTGCACATCTCATCGTGCAAGCAATAAGAAAATCGGTTCACAACTGTTCTAGTAATAGCGGTGTAAAGTGAACATCCTGTCGCCGCGGCGACGCGGCGACTCGGCAGCCGGCGCCGACCGCTACGCGCCGCCTGAATTGTAGACTGTGCCGGGACGGAACGGAACGGTTCCGTCTTTACATCGCGCTCCTTACCGCTGATTACGTTCGATTCGCGTCAAATTTTGTGAGAAGACTTAGAAATGTACAGGCAATCTTATGGTGAAAGAATTCTGAAAATAGGTTGGTAAACAATTGAAATATGAACGTGTAAACACAAAATTGTGACTGCTGCGTTTCCCGCGTCGGCCGATCCCGCCTCAGCCGGCGACATGTTACTCTTAAGCAGGACTCTAACTGCCATATTTATTATCGGATTAACTAGAAATTCCCCATACATACTCAAAATGTATGTTCTTTCGTATAGTGAAGATCAAAAGACGTGAAGATATCGTTGCGTGATAATGTTTTCGTTGAATTTATGTCATGATGCATTTCCACACGGCTCAAAATTCACCGCAAAATACCGTTTGCCTGAGACACTTTTACAATGGAACGTGAATGTTTGACTACGATGACTATGCATTTCCATTCTCGCAGAGTTTGGGATATCACTAATCAGCAATCATTCATTTCAGAAAGTGTACACAAGCAAGCATGTCTTGACTCTGTCTTTCAAGGTCACGCGCGGTTGCGTGATGTTGATGGATGAAAACGGCGTTTGCCGCGAAAGTTATGAATGGCCCACTCCAATTTTTTTCACAGATGGTTAGGAACATTGTGCCGGACATAATATGTAAAAATTACTCAAATCGAAGGTGGCGTGTTTTTTGCTATTTAAATTTTTCTGTTTTAATTCAAGGTCAAATGCATTTCAAGGTCACTTCAATTTAATTTTATAATCAAAAATCAAAGCCTTATCAATTGCCTACAAGACCCTGTTAATATCATTTTGATACCAGAAAAGGAACCAGAGTTATAAGCATTTAAAAAAATGATGTCTGGCATTTTTGGCTATATTCGATGACCTATATCTCGGCGATACGTTATCAAATTTCGAAAATATTATACGTAACTCAGTTTTGAACCATGCCCAGTCTGCCTACAAATTTTCAGAAAAATCGAAGGGGATGACGGATTTCGGTGTTTGATTTGACGTGGAATGCCCCTATGGTGAATTAGTTTCTACGTGGTTACGCACTTACAATTACGTTTCAATTCAAAGTCGCGTTCTAGGAGTCCATAAATTTGAAATGCTTACCTACTTGATCACCGGTAGGTACTGAAAGTGAAGGATGGGTTATGGTATGGTGCAACTGGACCTTAGTCCTTAGGTATCAAGTATGTGGTTGATTACAATCTAATGATAAGATATGTACGTACGACACGTGTGAATCTCTTGCTTTATGTTTGAAATACTTGTGTATTAGGTATTTGGATCTTTCGTGAGGGCCATTTTCTCTGATGCACAACCGCTATATATGTAGGCAGCCATTGCTAATGGTTCTGTTGCGGTCAACATAATGTACGTATTAGGTATTCAGCTAGCGGGATTGACTGCAGTGTCTGAGACTCTACGCAAAATAAAACAGTTTTATCATTACATTACTGGAAAAAATATTGAACACTAAATGCTCATCCATTTAGGTAAGTTTCGGCTTCATTAAAGTCATTTTTGGAAGCCCTACTTTTTTTGATATGGTAAGGATGTTTATCAGCTTTGACAATTTTCGTCTAGTGGATCATACGGTTACATACCTAACTGGACCCTTGCATTTGTTTTCGCTAAAAGCTTATCGAAACCGGTCAACCGTCAGTAACCCGTTTTTGCTATCTGTGGATCTCTTCCGCTTCGATAGTTCTGCGCGATATCTAACCGGGTGTGCGGGTCAGCGGTGCGTTGGCCTACTTGTCCTCTAAGTGCTCACACCCCGGCTGTTCGGCTCCCCGACTTTCCCGGCCGATTAGCGGGGTGGGAGCTGCTCCGTGTGAGTGCGCGTGTGCGTCCCGCGTCCACCCGGCGCCGGCTAACGGTCCGTCCTGAGGACCGGGGGCAGTTCTCCCGCCTCCCAGCAGGGAGGTGTCCGCTGCTGCGCTGAGAGAGATGAACGGCCATCGCACCTGGACGGTGGCCAGTGAGGGCAGCTGGGACCGCTACGGTATCACGGGTCCTGTGGTCAGCACTGACCTTTTGAGTCGAGGCTGCAGTGTGCAGGCGGAGCTTCTACATGCATTTGATGTGATCACTCTCTAAGTCTTGATTTACGAGGCAGGAGCCCAGCCATGTATGGAAGCTGCAGTTCTCCGTACATTATGCGATAAGCAGCTTTTCACTCCATCGATAGCTTCCCTTGCTGCGGTTTGGGCCTGCTTGGACAGTGGACACAACTACTAATATTCGATAACGCTTTGAAAGTCGAAAAACTTGAATATTGTGTTTTTACCAAAACCCATGCATTTGATTCGTGGCCCCTGTCCAATAATATAACTGTGCTGTATTCAGTGTAGGCATTAGAATGAAATACTAGAACTCTCTCACACTATCTCATGCACACTCACCCCCGAACATATCTTTATGTGTAAATGAAGGCTACAGGCTACACAGTACAAACTTTACAGTGAGCGTATAGCATTGGAATGGATTAGAATGGTGAAGTGATCGGGTGACTCTGCATGGGATCCCACCCCTTGGGAAAAGGTTTGAGAAAATTGCGACATCGTTTTTCGTCTAAACCGTTAAAGGGACTATCCCACCTTTAACATGGGGTTTGAGTTGAGATAGCCAAGTTTGCGGCGAGGTTCAGAAACCACTATCTATCTAGGTTGCAACCCCCGCGGCCTCTTGGTGTTGAAGAAATTCGTTCCCTTCATTTGAAAATGGGCCTTGTACAAGGCCCTATCTTCAACATGGAGCGACCGTTAGTGTGACGTCACCTCGTTTAGTCATTCTGATTTAAATGGGTTTGTTCGTTGAAAAATCGCTTAAAACTTGGTCTGAACTTTGTTGTGGTGCCTACAGAGTAAAAAGAATCAGCTTTATGACAGTAATGTGGCCTGGGGAAGGAGGTAATTTTGGGCTGTGACGTCACATATTTGAAAGTTTGTGTTTCGAATATGGGAAGCCTAAGATGTTTAATGAAAAATAAATGCCAGAACCGTGTTCCTGGTCATCCAATCTATAAAGTCGGGCACAATTTAGCTGGTTTTAACAACATTTTAGAAGGTTGGATAGTCCCTTTAAGCTCTTCAAAATCATAAAATCAGATTACCTTTATAAAGACAAAGCTACCGTCGTTCGGCTTCGTTGGCTGGATGTCATAAACGTCAATCGCTGGTCCTCGACTCTGTTTTCACGTCACCGGTCAGATTTAGTATCAGGGGCTGTTTTCACCACGCATATCAATTCAAAATAAATTTGAAGTTTTTTCAGTCACAGCTCTATCATTTGTTTCTGCAGGTAATGTTTTTTTTTCTGCGCTCACCGAACCGCTTTCAGTCACAAATGAACTCATTTTCGGAAATGGTGATGAGGCAATAAAAAAAATTGAGGTTAACTGCGTGAGAAGAGCACATTTCTCGCGCTTTCCTGGGCCCGCACAATCCAGTAAACGGGATTGCGCCTTTCCGCTAGGTAGTAAAGCGATGCCGTGGAAAGGTTGTGGGCATCCAGGCGCGAAAATAGCGGACGGGGGAATACCGCTGTATGCTGGTGCAGCCGCAGTGCAACCTTCAATTCCTTTAATAATTAAAGTAACTTGAACTTTTGCCAGAATCTGCAGCCAGCCGCCGTACATATACAGCTGATCAAGGTCATCGGGTGCGGCCGCGGGAAGGGGTCACGGCCGGCCACTGCATGTAGTTAGTGCCGATATCAGAGCCGGCGCCGGTACCTGAGGACGGGCACCTGGTTGCACCGCTGGCGGCAGGGACAGTGGGGCGCGGCGGCGGCCCCGTCCTGACCTACTCGCAGTGCCGGTTCGACCAGGACTCACCTCCCCAGGACGACCGGCCCGCCGTCGGGCGCCGGACGTGTTGCGAAATATCTGTCCAGCAATGGGGGCACGGACATTCACAGCCAGCCGGTATAGGTTTGTGCCGATGCCGGTCCGCCCGGCGTGTTACCAAGGGAAGCTCAGTGCGATGGTCGAGTAGCTGCGTAACTCATGGAGGCTTGGAGAGCTGGCACGCGTTATGAGCAGCGATGGGTATGAGCATTAGGGGTCAGTGGACGGCCTGTATAATGTGTATAAATACAGTGAGCTCATGTGTGAATACCGGATACGCATGACTGAGCGAAGATAGCGGGGAAAGCGAGGTATTACATCATAAATACCTATCGTGGGTGGAATGTTTGTGAAAATGTGGCTTCAGGGATCACAACAGAAATGTGACAAATGTGGAACATTCTTAATCAGTAGTGGCGGAACACCTTCAATTAAGGGGGGGGGGGGGGCACTGCCGACTTTTGATCCCATTCTTTCCATGCAAGGTCCATAGGGCTAATGAATGCCAAAATCAAAGGGGGGCACGGTGCCCCGGTGCCCTCCCCGTTCCGCCGCCTATGCATTCTTTACGGAGTAGAGCGTTATTTATTTGGTACTTCGATGCGGTGTGGATCGCACGAGTCACTGAGCCATATACATATATGCGAAATGTGATTTAGATGAATTCAAGGCATTGCTACCATCGACTAAAACATTCCTAAGCGAAGAGTTCCATCCTATACATGAATGACCTCGAGGTCACGTGACCTGAGGTCAACCTTTGACCTTGACCTTTCGAGGTCAACATATATATCATTCGATGCGGATTGACGAGAGGATCACGATGATGCCCTTAGTTTGTTCCTATCTTGACTAATTCGAAAGTTATTCGAGAAAAACTCTCTCCATATCTAGTGCCGCCATTTTGACTTTTTCGACCCCTGTGACGTCATCTTTGACCTGACCTGAAAATGACCTTAGTAAAAATTGTAGATCTTGGCCGTGCGTATCCGATGCCGTTTACCGCTTGTCGCTATCTTGCTTCGTTCTCGAGATCTCAGGGGGGGGCCGAATCGGCCCCCCCCCCCGCCAGTTTCTTGTCCCGGCGGAGCCCGCCAGGAATAGGGTTAAGTATCGATTTCCCAAACGCTGCAAACCAACAGCTATCTGCCTGAAAACAGCTCACCATCCTAAAAATCTACTTGCCTGAAAATGACTCACGAAACAGGCCACAGGTCAATGAGAATGAGGGTCAGGGAACAGGGTAATCACATTTTCAGGAAATGTGTAGAATTGAAGTGATCACGAGAATACCTATTAAAAATTTTGCCACGCTGGGCCACTTTTTGTGCGAGTTATTTGCAAAAATACTTCGCGGTGGGGTCTATCATACCCCTCATGTAAGTGAGAAAGCTTATCGCTGCTACTTGCTAGTCCCAAACACTGGGAAAAACTTTTATATCGTGCTATAAAGCTCAGCCGCACTCTTATTTGACCGTGGAAACATTCCCTCTTCAAGAAAAAACCCGCGTCTCCCGAAAACTAAAAAACATAATGCTTCTCCGTGTTGAACCGTAAGCGCCTGACTGATTGAGACTATACCTAATAGAGGGCGACTGTTCGGGCTGTTTCCTTCTCAAAGTGATGCCCCGTTCGGGCTTCAGTCGGCGTTCGATGATAAAATCTGCAATGCCTGACCTCATTCCGCGGCTCATCCTAGGCGGATCTGTAAAAAAACCTGATGATAAGAAACCAACGATATAAGGAAACTAAAATTAGTAACGTGGTAATCGTGGAGATAGTCTGGATTGTTTGTTTGGTAAGCTTACAGTGAAAGTTCCTCGTTTTTCTACGTGATTTGCTTAACTGCGTGCCCCCCCCCCCCAGTGACGCGATTTCAGCTCCACTGGGGGGGGGGGGGGCAGCGGCATCACTGGGGGGAGGGGGCGCGGCCCCCCAGTTAACATGTTAGAGGAGGCCCTGCGTGCCATGCGTGCAAAACGAAGAGGTGTCAGTTTTGCAACAATTGCAATATCTCGGTAATTACTGGGCCGATTGCGATAACACTTGGCATGTAGCAGACTGGTGTTTGATTCATCTGTGATTGAATCGATTGGATTGAATCAAACAAAATTTGTTGAATCAAAAAGGTTTGATTCACCGTCAGGATTGTTTGATTCACAAGCCATGATTGAATCAAACGCATTGGGAATCAGGGTTGATTGAATCAAAAAAATTAATGATTCATGAACTTTAAACAAATTGAAGTGAACGAACATAGTTCATTATCAACAAATATTAACACTACTGCCATTACATGACAACAAAAAGAACACAACAAATACAATACTATTCCTGATATTTTGTATATTTTATTTTTTAATTGAATCAAAAAAGAATCATTCAAAGAAAATTTGGCTGAAGCAAACGTGAATCATTCCTTTTATTGTTTTTTGATTCTCTGAATCAAAAGGAATCGATTCACCAAATTTTTTGAAGAAATCAAACGGTGATTGAATCAAACAAAAATCAAATGAATCAATGATTGAATCGATCCAAAAAAGGTGAATCAAAAACCAGTCTGGCATGTAGGTAGGCATCCACCAGGCAATGCATTCCCATGTGTCACGGTTGGGGTGCTGCTGCACGTGCGCGCGCGCATGGGGGTCTTTCCAAATCTCAAGAACGGCTGAACCGACTGCGCTCAAATTTGATACACGGTTAGGAACCGGTTAGAAGGGGGCCGTACAAAAGTGAGCTGAGACCCAGTTTGCACGTGTGCATGTGCAAGGTACCGCTTCCAGATCTCGAGAACTGCTGGGCCGATTGCGCTCAAATTTGGCACATCGCTAGAGACCGGCTAGTACTGAGTAGGATGCCATGGATAAGTCATTTGAAAGTACCCCCTCGCAATTCCGCCGCACGTGCGAGGCTCACCCTCTCGCTCGCTCGTTTGTCGACCCAAAAGGCTTTGCATTGTTTTTTTTTTTTGCTTTTTGTTTTTTTACATGGCTCGTATGTAAACTGGGTGTGTGATAATTCGGGCTGTAGACCGCAATTTTCACCTTAAATGCCTTTCTGAGGAGTTACATACTTTTGTTAAGAACACCGACAGCGGCCAAAACGTAACGGGTAGGTAACGGGAAAACTTTCCCGTTACCCGAAATTGTGCGATCGGGTGGTAGGGGTCGAGGCTTGTAAGTGTACATTACAGTACAACAAGCTCTGATAAGCCCGGGCTTAGGCTCTGTCAATTGGTGCCTTCAAATATTCAAGCTGAATTTCTTAGATCAAGTCCAAAAATATGTGCATTTTCATAAGCACATGGGAGGTAGATCTTCACCTGGCCGGTAAGCAAGTGTAAAAACTGCTTTATTCGGCTCTAATTTGACTTTTACAAGTGACTTTTTAGACAGCTATTTATGTCTTGCACTTGTATTCAAGCATGCATACATCATTATATAAATCCTCAGACCCCAATAAATCTTAAAGAAAACAAAATGATAGACATGATCTCCGGCAACTTCTAGGTACTAAATTGCCAGGGAACTCAGGTTTGCTTATCGAATAGAAAAACAATTACATTGAAAGTTGTTTTTGATCATAAACCTTTGGTTTGCTTTCACAATAAACTTATCGTCCAATCAATCAACTAAACTAGTGTATGTAGGTACCATTATGAAATCCGTAACAAACCGTTCCTGTAAAAAGTAGATATTCGGGTGGTTACGCAAGACAATCGGTTAGGGCCTAACGGAGCCCTGAAGGACATAAATACATATGTGATTTATTGTAACTGCCTGATAACTTGGTATATATAGATATTAAAAAAAATGCTGACTGAGTGCAAGCATCAAGGAATGTTCTTCACATGGATCCAGTATGACCGTTTTGCTCATGCATATAGAAGCTGGTTGCTGCCTGATTGATTAGCCTGCTTTGCAATATTTCGCGAAAAGTAGAGTTATCTCATGATAAGCTTATAGGCAGGTAACTGGACACAACAGGCCTCGAAAAAAATATTTTTTGAATTGAACTTGTAGCGTTGTTTCTTACAAATTCTAAAGTTAGCTTTGTAAATATCCTTAAAAACTACCAAAATATTAGATGCGCTATATGTAGTTCGAACTTTGAAATCATAGGTTAGAAGAGTCAGACATTTCGTTTTTCTCACAGTCAATGACAATCCAAAAACAATGTAATAAGACCAGACGTTTCGACAACAAAGTGCCTTCGTCAGTGGAAAAAAACTTGTTTTTCCACTGACGAAGGCACTTTGTTGTCGAAACGTCTGGTCTTATTACATTGTTTTTGGATTGTCATTGACTGTGAGAAAAACGAAATTTGAAATCATACCTGCGAGAAGTCTTGGGTATTCATGTTAATTTGCAGCGTTGCAGCTTCGCAACTTTACGGATCGTCGCTCCTACGTCTTCTGTTCTCTCCGTCGCTCCGTCTTCGTCACTCTATCCCCGTATTTCCGTCACTCTATCACTCAGTCTCCTCTAACTCGTCACTCCGTGTCTCTGTCACTCAGTCTCCTCTTGTCTGTCACTCCGTGTCTCTGTCACTCAGTCTCCTCTAGTCTGTCACTCCGTGTCTCTGTCACTCAGTCTCCTCTAGTCTGTCACTCCGTGTCTCTGTCACTCCGTGTCTCTGTCACTCAGTCTCCTCTTGTCTGTCACTCCGTGTCTCTGTCACTCAGTCTCCTCTAGTCTGTCACTCCGCCACCTGGTCTCTGAGGCACGCCGATGTGACCGGGGCGCCGCTGATAGCCGGGTCGCGCGCGGCTCGGCGGCGGCGCGTCGACTGGTCGCTGGCGTGGCGTCGACTGGGCGCTGCCGGTCGGTATACGGTCGCGATTCGGGGGTGACCGGCACCGCCCGCGGCGTCGCTGACGGCGGCACAGCGGCCTCGGTCGACGACGGACGGTGACCGGACACCCATCGTCAGCGGCTGTGACGGGCGACCGCGACTGGACGGTGACGCTGTGAGATTGTTGGCACTCTGAACACGGCGAGTTCGAGTCAGATACGCCGTCGGTGCCGGTGGCTGACCGGGAGCCGGAGTCGGTGCTAGGTCGTGCTGACAGATGCGGTGTCAGAACCATGCCGCCATCCCAGGTCTGGCCGGAGTGGACGCTCAGCCGCCATGTGTCTGTAGACCGGGCCTCGGACAATTTATGAGAGGTGCGGGAAGGACGGCGTCCCGTCGGCCGATGACCGGGGCGGACCGCTATACGCGGCGGCCCCATTGGCCTCGACCAGCGCGGCGCGGCGGTGGGAGAAATGGATGGTCGTCGGGTCAGGCTTCAGCTCGATGTCCTGACGTATTGTTCATGCATCTTCATCCTCGCCCGAAGTTTGGAACGATTAGATAGTGACGAGATATATGTCCTGTCAGTTGCGGCAGAACACCTTCAATAAGGGGGGGGGGGGGGCACTGACGACTTTTGGTACCATTCTTTCCATGCAACGCCCATAGGGCTAATGTTAAAATGCCCAAGTCAAAGCTGGGCACGGTGCCCCGGTGCCCTCCTCGTTCCGCCGCCTATGTGTCCTGTGGCGACAGTAGTTTTCGGAAAGAATTTGGGGCACTTTCCAGTCGTTGGCCTGGCGACAGGTCTGGCTAACATCCTGTCCACGGTGTAACTACAAATAAACATGTGGCGCAAATTCAAAACCCATAAATCAAATTATTGGTTTCTTGACGGGAGCCTCCGGTGCGGCAATTGGCGACAGGCAATTAAGGCAATGCAGCATGGATGACCCTCCGGGAGCTCCTCCCGCCTCCGTCAGTGGATAAGTCGACACCTTTCAGTGGGGCATCGGTGGCCACTGATAGCGACAGATGGCCCGACTGCAGTAGGCCAGGCGAAACGATCAGTGCCGCCTCAGGAGCTGGCGAACTGGGTGACCTATATCTTTGATGGTTACAATGATAAGATGCCTCGTCTTAAGTAGCAGATCAGTTGCTGTTGTTGCTAAAATGCGATGCGAAGCGACCACATCATTGTCAGTGTCGTGCATGGCCTAGCCGCGTGTGACCTGCGGTTCGTATGGGTGGCACTGGCTGCGACTGCAAACCGTGCTCGGAGCCAATGCCCCGCGCCGCTCCGGTCCGCGGCTCCTGCACTGCAGTGTGCCAGTTGCCACGGTAGGGTGGTATTGGGACAGCGCGACCGTTCTGTAATGCAGCTGTGAGGGGGTTTTTCTCAATACAGTTGTTTCACCAATAGAGATGACGATAACGTAGCACACAGCGCACATTGTTGGTATTGTGTAACATTCAAATAAAAACAACATTAGCAGAGTGTTTCGCATAATGTGGAGTTTCATCAAGATATGCTGTGTTGGCTGCAGGCACTGGCGGATCCAGGTGGGGGGGGGGGCACGGGGGCCATGGCCCCCCCCCCCCCAAGGCCTAAAGTGGCCTGTTTGGCCCCCCCCCCAAAACGTCAGAAAAATTGCGAAGAAAATATACCTTGATAGAGGTTTTTAGCCACTTGGTGAAGTAAAGCTTTCCACAGCATAATATGGAAGCAATATGGTAGCAGTGAGGGCATGGATGAAGTTGGATAGGACACTCCCTATTCCCCAACACTAGCGCCGGCGACCAAGCGGCCGCCCTGGTGGCGGAGCTCCGAAACATCGGCGGCGAGTGCGCCGGCGGCCGCCGCACCGGCTTACGTGCTAAAAACGCGGTAATGGAGGGCGAAATTAGTGAACTTTAGCTCATAAGACACAATTTCAGACACTTTAAACATAATTTTTAGTCCTTTCTTATAATTATTATGGCTCCATTTAGTCACTATCACATACGGAATCATTACCTGATGCCCATAAACTGAGCCGGTATTCTTGACTTGCCGATGCAATTTATCATCAAATATCATCGTTCCTCGGCAGTCAAACAAGTTCCTATTGATGATTTAATACAAATATCAACTTAATTTCATGTTATCGCATAAAACTTAACTTTATTCCAACATTGGCTCTTCGGCTGTAATCACGAACCCTCACTTGTCAGCAGAATTTAAGCAACTTCTTAAATCAAAACTGGGAAAAGAATATTACCATGACATTCCTCAATTCCTGTTCTACCTGGTTCACAAAAATTTTCATCAAAATCGGTTATAGGTAAGTAATAAACGACAAAAGTATACAAAAAGACGCGCTCCGCCCATAGCCCGCAATGCTAAAATGACGCCAGCGCCCTCGCCGTCGGGAAATCCGCCGCCGCCGCCGGGTGGTCGGAAATTCGGCGGAGTGTCCGATCCAGGAATACCTAATCCATGGTGAGGGTCAGTCAAAAGTTGCGCGAGCGGAGTCGACCTTCAAAAAAGACTGTTGTTGGCACGTGTTTATGGCGCGGCAGCTGGTAGTTGGCGGTGTTTCGCGTGGTGTGGCATCCTGGCGGATCCGGGGGGGGGGGGGCACGGGAGCCTGAGGTGCCCCTAATAGACCCGTGGTGCCCTTGCTAGGCCTGTGGTGCCCCTGGACCCTGGCAGGCCTGTGGTGCCTCTGGCGGGCCTAGGGTGCCCCTGCTAGGCTGCTGATGCCCCTGGGACCTGACAGGACTGTGGTGCCCCTGACAAGCCTAAAGTGCCCCCAACAGGCCCGTGCTGCCCCCAACAGGCCCAAGGTGCCTCTGCGTGATGCCGTGATGCCTGCGAGGCCAGGCCGGTGGTGCCCCTGCGAGGCCGGTGGGGCCCCTGGCAGGCCTGTGGTGCCCCTGCTAGGCCGCTGGTGCCCCTGGGCTCTGACAGGACTGTGGTGCCCCTGACAGGCCCAAGGTGCCCCTGCAAGGCCGGTGGTGCCCCTGTAAGGCCTGTGGTACCCCTGCTAGGCCTCTGGTGCCCCTGACTGGCCCATGGTTCCCCTGCGAGGCCGGCGGCGCCCCTGGCAGGTCTCTGGTGTCTCTGACAGACCTGGGGTGCCCCTGACAAGCCTGTGGGGTAGGGCGGGTCGATGGAAAAAGTTTCCAAGTGAAGAGCGATTTTCCTACGGGCTGATCCATAAAACGGTTAAAACATATTTTTTGCGAATTTTTGAAAAGGAACTGGGCGCGCCGTCAACGGTTTTTTCGAGACCACTTTTGCTAATTTTTCTCGTTGTTTGCAAAATGTAGTGGGAAAAATTCGAGAAAGGTACTATATTTACCACTTTCCTAGTTCTACATGCTTACCCCCACCTCTTCACAAAGTTTGGAAACCCCAGTGGCAGAATCGTGCTCAGAATAGCGATAAGCATCGGCGCTCTGAGCGCAACGAAACCAGCGCCATCTATTGAGCGAGTTTGGCATAACATTGATTTTGACGGCTTTCCGACCGTTAAAAGCTGACGCAGCCGCTGCCACGTCGGGTATATGGTGTTCTTTGGTGTTCCTAGGTGTCTGGTGTTCCTTATTTGACACTAGGTGAGTTGTACCCATTCGATCCGAAATACTTCAGGAATCATAAATTGCTCCGGAAGCTATACCTATAGTGATTTCGCCAAGAAAACAGCGAGATGCTTAACTTTGATACCTATATGTTTATCAGTTAAATTAAGTTTTGCAGACAGATAACATCAGTCCAAACCGTATGTTCATTTTTGAATGCAATGTAGCCAGCCACCTAACCGTCCTAGGACAGAAAATCACACTTCGATAATTGATTCAAACGCCGGCATGAGAGCGTTGCATTGCGTCCTGATGGCACACGTGATGTAACCGAGACGTGCTCTCTTAATAACAGCAACGTATGCTGCCTAAGTTAGGAACCGGACGGCTCGCTCCACTGCCTGAGTAGTGAGTATGGGTATGCACCGGATCGAAATTAATTTGTTAAGCAGCGGGTCGAAGGTCACCCTCTTCCAGCGAGATTGCTATTGGTGACTCTGTAACGCGTTCTTTTGACCGATCTATGAGCTGCATGTAGTGCATGACTTGTTTATTGCAAAATGGTGATAGAATCGCATATCTTTATGTCTCCTGCCTCATTCGCTTCCTGTACTTTTTTGCCATAAGTGTCTCGAGTCTTTTTATCACCATTCCTTAGTTCAGCAAGCATCGCAGTGTATGCACTGTTTGCTGGCTGTCTGTATCGGCCAGTACAGCCCAAAAAAGTTTCCTATAGTGAGCCCGGTACTTATTCCTATCGATCACTGGGTGAATAACACAGACCGGTGAGCTGAGAGGTCTCGCAATAGCTGGATGCTTTGGAGTAATCCGTCTCTACTCCGTAATTTCGGACCACATTGGGACATAGTGAACAACATTGAACTCGGTGATAGTTCGAAGCTGGTCAATATATGTTGTATGATGGGCGATCGCGACGGAATACGTAACTTGCAAGCTGCCAACGTAAGCCATTTTACCAAATTCAAGGGCTCAAGCTTCCTTACTGACAGCTACTTCAGGATTTGTCAAGAGCGTGACGCCTGCTTCCGGGCTGTTCAGAAGTGTTCTCTGATCTGGACTGCATGGCGTTGCCCGAAACGGCACGAACGGTTCCTGCTCGATGCACAGGCACTCTTGGTAAATGGTCCACTGATCGGCGCAGCTTTAGTCCAGTGGCTTTTCCACAAGTCTTGTAAACTTGTTTAATAGTTTGGCCCTTGTCTGATTTTGGTGTAAAATGGAATAAGCATTGACTACCGGGCTCATTTACTGAAGCAATATGCTCGTCCAACAGGCTCGTCATAGCCGATGATCCAGCACGGCTATCCTATTTATCATGATAAACGACGCATCCTTATGCACGTAAAATGCAGAAGGGCATTTCCTTTGTAATCACTTGCCTATCCGAGAACAGAATGTGAAGTGTCACCGAGGACCACCACGCGGCATTAGTTCCGTTTCGACATGGAGGCTCCTTTCCACTAACTGCAACAATGTCACATGATTGGGATCACAAATTGCGTCGGAGACCACTCAGCAGCTACTACCGCGGTTATTATTAGGTCAGTTCCCTCAAAGCTCGATGCTCCACTGCTTGTTGCGGTGGCCCAGCCCCAATAGGTCATCAAAATAGGATCTGATGGTCCGATGAGAACGCGCGACTCGGGCAGTGATATGATACGCGGATCGCCGATCAGCAGGATACCTCGCAACTCATCCTCAGTCTGTTGTCAGATGAAGCCTGGCTAAGTTGACGAGGCTAACTTAGAACTTAGTTATTCTGCAATTGAGCTGCTACTGTTCAGTTCTAACACTAGGTTTGCATTTCAAAAGAAAGGTTAAATTTACATGCAAGGAAATAATCGAAGCCAAAACTGAAAATAATGCTGCTGAAGTCTCAGCGCAGAATCAAATGACTAATAGGTCCAGCGGACACTATCGCACTTGGCGCATAATGGCTGTGCTTAAGTCAGGTGAACCCCCAATATGTACATTTCATGGCTACTTTAATTGCAATTGACAGCTTTCACGCTATATACGCTCCTGTGCCTTACGTTTTTTTCATCAGCGTCCTAAGATCGCATCATCAGAATGCATATTGTCTCGGCCGACGCAAGGTTAACAGTCCTCTCAAGAGATGGCGCTGCGATCGAGTTGCGGAAAACCGATACAGAGAGCATGGCACCATGGCCACAGTTAAAGAGATACAGCCAACAGACTTGCAGAATAGGTTGAGGAATAGCTGAAGTTTCGAGGTATATATTTGAAAATAATTAATCATATGATATTTGTGCTCAAAACTCGCGTGCAGTGAAAATGTAGCGAAAAACCCGGTTGATTAATTGGCTGCGGCGACCCGCAACCTCAACCAAAAAAATTGAAAAAATTCACACAGTCTTCTTGTGACATGCTCCGTAGGAATTTCGGTCTTCATTATGTGTCCTCGAAAAAAAGTTCTCGGATGACCCGCCCTACTGTGGGGCCCCTCACAGGCCCGTGGTGCCCTTGCTAGGCCTGTGGTGCCCCTGGCGGGCTGGTGATGCCCCTGACAGGCCTGTGGTTCCCCCGGGCGTACCAAGGGGGTCATGACCCATGTGGCCCCCCTTGGATCTGCCACTGATACATGATGTATATTGATTTGTAAAGGCGTTATGGCTTATGCAATATGCAATTGCAGGCACTTGGTATCCCTCTTTTATCCCTCATTGGGGGCTCTGGCGGACTCCCGAGGGCCCACGTCTATCTCCGGGAGCCCTAGACAGGCTCCTTTGGGTCCTTTCAGTCCACTATAGCATAAGAGGTCTCCATGCGAGTCCTATACATCTGAGGGCGTACCCTGACGTCTGAGGTACCCAACTGCAGCTCCAATGGTCTCTTACACTGGCGGATCCAGGGAGGGGGCATTTAGGGCCATGCCCCCTTCCCAGAGGCCTTAAGTGTCCCGTTTGCCCCCTCCACCAAACGATAATGAAACATAGTTCAATCAGTGCGTGGCCCAGGAGCCGAGTTAGACAGGAGGTGTTTTACCACCTTCCGGCCCGCAAATGGAGCCAAGCACTGACTCGAAGCGGGTTAACTGGTCGACAAAAGCAATGGTAAGTGTTTACAAAGTAATATAAAGGCATGGGTCGGGTGGGCTACCATTTATATATTTTTCTTTTTAGTTAAAAAAAAATATTCATAGTGTCAGGGCTGTGACGAAAAATAAGTGGCCTAAATCCGATGAGAAAACAGGATTTGGGGGTACCCTAGGTTTGGCTCCTGCATGAGTTGGCCCCCCCCAAAACGCAAGCCTGGATCCGCCAGTGGCTGCAGGAGCTAGTAGTTACAAGTCACCACTGAAGTAATATAAAGTATCCGTAGTGGCATAGACCACTAAACATCATAGTGGACTATGTGGTAGAACACATACCGATATAGACCACTATATAGTGGTCTATGTTAGTTTTATTTTGATTTCTTTAAAAACCTCATTTCATTGAAAACATCCATAATGTATTGTGCAAGCTTTTGTGTGCAGCACTATAGAGTTAAAAACTCGCAATCACTTGTGGTACACACATATGTATGCCACCAGTGTTCATTTACCGTGGATTTGCTTTGCCTGCATCAAATTGTCCACATATAAAAATCGTGCTGAACTTCTGACATTGAATTTGGGGTAAGACGGGCAACTATGGATCCAATGGGTCTGTAATGGTGACAATATTTTTGTTGCTGTAGGAAAACAGAAGCATTTCTGTTAAGAATATGTTCGATTTCGATACTCACATACATGTTAGCAACATCCCTTCGGCACAGTTTATTCTCGAATAATGAATGTGAAAAACGGCTCTACAAGGTTTCTGAACTAGGGCCTATAAACGAGCATACGCCTTCTGCACGAATCTCGTATACTGCCTTTTCCGAAGCACTTGAGACCAACGAGCGACTGTATCAATGCGGCTAATCTCGGGCATTTGTTGCGAGCTGCGCTGGTCGGTGAAAGAAGCTGGTCGTCTTGCCCTACCCATGTGACCGTCTTACCCCATGGGGTGGGGTAAGACGGGTTTTTGCAAGGATTTGCAAAAATAGCTGCAGTTTTTTTAATCTTTTCAGTCTCATCTTCTGGCAAATGGAAGTAAAATGTCTAAAAAAAGGTTTTCACTCAGTTTCCCGTTTCTATGATGTTTCTAACCGGCCGAAAAATGGCTCCAAAGTTAAGGTGCCCGTCTTACCCCACTTTCCCCTACGTATCACAAAGGTGCCATTCTATGCACATGACAAATGTACCTACATTAAATTTTGTAGAAGTTATTCAAATCTTATGACGTTACGACACGCATTTATTTATATGAAATTTTTGGAAGTTCTAGACCTCGTAGGTAAGGGGAAAATAGCACCATTTGATTCGCGGTGAAGACTGCATTAGATACACATTTTTTAGTCATAAGCATCAACTTCAAAATTTGGCCTCACTTGACCTGACCTTCACCTGACCTCGACCTGAAATTCATCATGATATGGTCCATATTACTAATGAATATGTCCATTCAATTCTATGAATAAAATGACCCATAAAATATGTGCCACACTGTTCTACAGGGGCGGCGCTGACCTATTGAAAGTAGGTAGGTAGGCACTTGGTAGGTAAGGCAGAAAAGCTGAATACGGAATAGGTAAAAGGGGAACAGACAGCCTTATTGCTCAGTCGGGATACGTCAAGCAGCGACAGCAGCGTCATCTACAAAACCATGAACTTAACCAGAGCTTACACGTCTAGAGGCAAGCTAGTCTCCCAGTAGGAGTCTAGTTCGTCCCAGGTTCGTCCAATATAATTTTTAAGAAACAATAGAATAACACAACAGGCATAAGCATAACAACGCTAGGTACCCTAAACTAATGATAACATTGATATTGTAAAATGTGTTTATTTTATGATAAATGGACTTAATAAAAAGTTCAGTTTGAGAGTTAGAAGGTAGCACCTAGTCGATGTGCCGACCATCCAAACTTTTTCTACCAAAAGGCTCAATAGCCTCAACATGGCAATAGTCGATAATCTAGTAGGACGAGGTAGGCACAATTAGGCAAAGGTTTTTGTCAACTTGTTGTTATAATACGATCTTTGTTTGACGTTTTTTGAAAAGTTTAGGCAATTCTCTTTCGTTTCAACCCATTTTGAAAAACGAAAAGAAAGAGATCTTTAACAAAAGCAATCAAATAATCAAAAGCCACAGTCTAGTGAGGGTGTAGACACAGGGAAGACGACAAATGACGTAGGCACTGCCTACCTTGCCTATATGGGAGAACCGCCCCTGCTGTTCTATTTTATTATTCCTTTTCATAGGCGGTACCAAGGGGGGGGGGGGGGCACGGGGGCCATGATTTTGGTTTGGTTTTGAAAGGTGGGGCCATACTATCTTTTGGCCCTACCTTTTCAGATCGAGCAAAAGTCCTACAAAAACTTCTTGTATGTTTCAATTACTCATTTAAAAAGGTCCTTCTTTCGCCATCAAAGAAAGTATATTTTACTCATGAGTGGGCTCAGTTTCGCATTCTGTCAATCTGGCGGTCAGCGTCGCTGGCACCGATTTACGAGTATGGTCGGAGGTGAGGTATACTCTAACTTATATGGAATATCAGCGTGGGTTTTCTTGAAGCTCTCGTAGGCCCATTATTGGCTGGCATGATACCCTCTTCGGCAGTGGCGGGTGGGCCCTGCCAAATGAGCGTGGCTCTACGACACTAAAATACGACCTCATGGGTTGGTGCTATGTAGCTCAGAAGCCCATTGGTGACCCCGTATGCCGGCTTGGTTCCTGGACCTCCAGAGTCTGCGTAGAGCTCGTATATGAGCTAGTATGTGATCTCGGAGACCTGTGTAATGTGTACACAGTGACGGTCGCGGGGAGGGGGGGGGGTATCAGGGTCATGGCTCCAGGCCCCCCAAAGGCAAATAAAGGGGCCATCATATCATTTGCCCCCCCCCCCCCTCAAACAACCGATGGGCCCCCATGGGCTATAAGGCTCTGGCCCTTATTCGATTGTCACGAGACTCAAGAAACCCACGCCCAGCTATTAAATAGCTCCCACACCGGTCTTCCAGCGTACTACTCGTAGTTACACTGACCTCTGAGGGGCCTCAGAGGCCCCATCGGCGTCTGGGGACCGCACGACGGTCTCTGGTGACCTTATTTCTGTCTCTGGGACCTTTAGGTACCACTACCAATGTGGGCTCCGCACTGGCTGCTGAAGACACGATGCTGGCCTCTAAGAGCCCGCATCGGCCTTTGAGGGCCCATCTTGGCCTTTGAGGCCTTCTGCTGGCCTCTGGGTCCAACGCTGGCCAATGCCGGTCTTTTAAGGCCCCACGCTGACCTCTGAAGGCCCATGCTGGCCTATGTGTTTCACGAACAATTCTCCGCTGATGATTTTCGGTTAACATGCCTTTAACCCTATTCCTGGCGGGGGGGGGGGCCTCAGGAGCCCCCCCTGAGGTTTTTTGGTTATTTCTCCCAAACGCGTTGAGCTAGGAAGCTCAAATTTTCTGACTTTTCCTAGAAGGCTTCTACGCAACATGTCTGAAAATTTTGAGTTGATCTGACCTCAGGTCAGGTCACCAGAGGCGGTTTGGTGACCCTACCTCAGAAAAGTTTGCAATCACGCCAGAGCTAGAGTTTTTGACCGATCAATTTCTTCTCTTCAGGGTTTAGTTAGGGTACCAGTATGTGCAATTTGTATGTCTCGGAATTTTGATATCGGTGACCTAAGGTCAGGTCAATTTCGCGACCTCCCCATTATAAGTCAATGGGGGAAAAATCAACTCCCTGTTTTTACCACTAAAACGGGTCGGAATGGCCCCATATACCATACATGACTTCATATACGATAGACCTTCACTACATTGAGGTCTGTTTTGCTGTTGGGCAGCTGTGAGGTCATGTGACGTCATCAAAGGTCACCAAAGGGTTTTGGCCAATAACTCCGTACAGGAACAAGATACAGACGCGTGGATGGTCTCATTGTGTTCAGCTCGTCAAGACGCATCGAATGATATACATGATGACCTCGAGGTCACGTGACCTGAGGTCAACCTTTGACCTTGACCTTTCGAGGTCAACATATATATCATTCGATGCGGATTGACGAGAGGATCACGATGATGCCCTTAGTTTGTTCCTATCTTGACTAATTCGAAAGTTATTCGAGAAAAACTCTCTCCATATCTAGCGCCGCCATTTTGACTTTTTCGACCCCTGTGACGTCATCTTTGACCTGACCTGAAAATGACCTTTGTAAAAATTGTAGATCTTGGCCGTGCGTATCCGATGCCGTTTACCGCTTGTCGCTATCTTGCTTCGTTCTCGAGATCTCAGGGGGGGGCCGAATCGGCCCCCCCCCCCGCCAGTTTCTTGTCCCGGCGGAGCCCGCCAGGAATAGGGTTAACTCGATTTTAAAACACATTTCTTGGAATGCCTGCAAACGGTGAAAATGCGACCTTTGACCTGACCTGTGACGTAATCGGTTGGACCGAGGTCAATGGAATTAGGTCACAAGGTAGTTCTCCAATCGAACGCGTTTGAATTTTGAAAATTGGCTGGTAACTTTCCGAGATCTTAGGGGGGGGCGACCCCCCACGGGTGGATAGGGTCCGCCGATAGCCCTACGGGGCGCGGGCTAAGCGTGTGTTCACAAATTAGCGTGTGTTCACAAATTGACTGAACACAAATTCACCAGACTTCAATGGTGGTGTGTAGTGGGAAAGGCAATTCTGGTCCTAATTTTTCTCGCTCGTAGCGCTATTGGTTTGGTCTGCAGAAGGGGTGCCCGTCTTACCTAGCCTGACCGTCTTACCCCATGCTTTCCCCTACTTTTTTCACAACTCCTGGCCACCACACATATCTATTATCCAGCACACAATTCTGAATTCTGATGAATTTCTAGATGTCGCCGCGAGCGCCCGTTCTCTAGAGGACGCCACCTCGTGGGCTCACGGCTGTAGCTCGCCGCCGTGCCGCCGGAGACCCGACGTTGCCTGCGACACGGACCTCAGAAGGCACTCGGTAAGTAGGTATCCATTCCATACGGACAGCCATATCGTCCTTATTTTCCTCGGTACCAGCCCATGGCTGATCATAATTTCTTGTCCTCGGCACTGACGGCGACCCTCACTAGAGAGCTGGAGACTGGAGTCGAAAATCATCCCTGGGGTGCACCCGCTCAGTTCGCGGCGGGTGACCTTTTGAGTGGCTGTTCCAGCGGGACATTCACATCCCATTAGAACGGCCTCTGCTGCTGCAACACAACATTCGATGATGGTCCGCTCAGTTCAATGTGTATCCTATTCTTCCACAGTTCTGAAATGACATTTCTTACACCGGAGAGCACATGCCTTCAACAAGTTAGACCAATTCTCGAGTACCTACGGTAGTGTTGTTTGGTCGGGGCTCGTGGGCATCTTAAACAAACACAGACGGACTTGAGAGAGTTAAACAGAAATTTTTGATCTGGCTGAACCGATGCTCTCCCCCGGCCACAACGTGGCCCCTCAAAGTTTGGACTAATTGCCCTGCTTCGGCACTTCCGGATGTGTGCTCTGTCTTCTCAGAGGGGTGCAAGCGACAAACGGCAAACGTTGTTGGATAGCCCCAACAGGGGACTACCTTGTTTCATTGACCTAGTTTCATTGACCCAATTGACTCATTTTTCAACCCAGTTTCATTGACCTAGGTCAAACTGATGACGTCACAGGTCAGGTCAAATGTCTAATTTTCACCGTTTACAGACATTTAAAGAAATGCGTTGCAAAAACGAGTAAAATAAATTTCATTGAAACTCATCGATGGGAAATGTTCATCAAACACATATTTTCCTATTTGAGGTCACTGATACCAGGTCAGGTCACAGAGGTCAGGTCATTGAGGATCACAATATGAAAATATCATGTGATGCATGTTTCATGGTCCATTTTATATGCCAAATGCGATTATGTGGGTCAGGCAGCCTTTGGGGTCAGTTAAGATTATATTCTGGCGAAGGTCAGGTCAAGGTCAGGTCAAATAAGGTCAAATTTCAAAGTTGACATTTTGGCATAAAATGGTTACCGATTCTATGCAGCTCGTCACGGGGAGCTCAATGATGGTCTTTGTTTTGCGCTACGTGGTCTAGAATCGCTAAAAATTGAGTTCAGAAATTTGACGTCATCAATTTTGAACAGTTTTTTCACTATAACTTGGCCAAAAAAGGAAGTATCGATCTCAAGTTTGGTATGTAGATTATAGAAGAGCGCAGGGACTATCACAAATATTCAGTTTTTTTTTCGAAATTTGGAAATTTGAGGGATTTTTTGTGCGTTTTTCTAAAAAAAAACATTTTTTTTTACTTTTTAGGGGTCAAAATCACAAAATTTTAAAAATCCGTGAAGGCAATTTTGTAGCGCCGCCTTTTGTCTACATGAATATATAAAGAACTTTTAAATTGCTTGGAAACTGCAGCTTTTGTGGCGTTTCAAGATTTCATGTTTTTGCTCATTTTTGCTCGAACATGACCTCAGTTTGACCTCAATAACTCCTGACATAAGGTGACCTAAGGCGTGCAATTTTGTGTGAAGGTTTCAAATTGATGCCCGGGAAGGTACTGCAAATTTGGTGCCGCTGCACGCCGCCGTTTTCTTGCTATTCAGGAAAAACAACACACCCCCAGCGGGCGACGGTTAAAGGGAGGATCGAATCGGCTTTTCTCTTACGGAGTTTTTATTTATCAGCACCTGTTAGGCTCGGCTGCCAACTGTCGCATCATGTATTTGCATGCGAGAGATCTGAAAAAAACGACATCGTTTCTCCAATTGGTCACCCAGATATTGCAGATGTCCCACTTCTTCGCCGTCCCAGTTTCCCCACTCTCTCCTACTTATTTTCTGATATTTACTATATTTGGATGAAATTCAGGTCGAGGTCAGGTAAAGGTCAGAGTGCAAGTTGATTGTTAACCCGCGCCCCACTAGGGGGAGGGGGCTATTCATAGCCCCCCTCCCGTTTTTCTGCAAACACGTCTCAACTGCTTAACGTATCGACGCCAAACTTTCAGTACCTTCGGCTGAATCAATTTGACACCTTGTGTCAAAATATGAACTTCGTAGCTACCATACGTCGGCCGGAAATGACGCCAGAGTGACGACATGTTCGGTTGATTTCGTCGCAGAACATTGAACCACGGTAATCGCTCCCAAGAGCTCAGTTTTTAAGCTATGTAGATCTTATTTCTTTTCACGAAAGGACTCAGAATAGACTGCGATATTAAGCCGTTATCTCGGATTTTCAAAATTTGTAACATTTTGAAAAAATTTATATAATAAAAATCAAAAAAATACTTTTTTTTTCAAAACGTTTTCGATTTTTCGAAAAATCCAGAATATATGTGATAGAACACATGCTTATGACTTACTCTAGCCTAGCAAGTTTTAGCCAGATATCTTCAAAAATGGCCAAGTTATACCTACGCATTAAAGCAAAAATTTCAGTTATAAATTTTTCTAATCAATTTTTCAGTACGTTGACATCGTACACCAATATGAATAGCACCATCGTGTTCTTGAGCTCAAACTGCATCCGATAGACACTTTTTGTTGTTGAAAAATTTCAACTTTAAAATTTGACCTTTTTGACCTGACGTGGCCTGACCTAAGCTATATTCAGCTAAAAATGACTTCGAATGACATAAATGACATCGAATTCGAAATCTGTGGCCTAAATGGACCATACAACATGTGTTACGTGACCGACGCACGATATAAGTTTCTGTGACCTGTGATGACCTGACCTTGACCTGAAAATCAAAGTACAAGTTTGGTACGCTCAGGGTATCTAAAGCATTTGTTCTCGAAAGCGTAAACCAAAAATGAGCCTGATCTGATTTGTAAGACGGCGGCCAGATCCCAAGATGTAAACAAGCCAAACATCGATAATTTTTACTTTGACCTGACCTGTGACGTCATAGCCCATATGTGACCTCGAGGTCAATGAAATTAGGTTTCACTTGACAGTAAATTCCCAGTAGTTTCGGAGTTAGGAGGGGGCTAGCCCCCCCCCCCCCCCAGTAGGGCGCGTTATACGCAGACCCCATGAGTGGGGCGCGGGTTAACACGCGCAGTGGAACGGTTCCGAGAACTATACGCCCAGAGGGTGGGGGGGGGGGAGTGGGGGGGCAAATGTCCCCCTAAGCAGGGTTGTATACGACTCAATCAATAGCAATCAATTCAATCACGACAAATTTGGGAAACCAATCAAATCAATCAAGTCAGAGCAGTTTTCGGGAATTGATTCAATCGACTCAAACGCGACAATGAAAGGAATCAATCAACTCAATCAAACGACTCAAACCAAGATATACATTAGGTTTTTTGTCCCACCAACTTGGAAAAGTGTCCATAGCAGTCTGGTGTACCTACCTACCTACCTACCTACCTACAGAAGAAACAAAAATATTGTCATTTAAAATTATAAATTGCCATGCCATTCAAAGTTTCTATGTTGATGTAATAAGGAAGGATACCTAGTGATGGACAGGTGGATCATGATATTGAGGTTCAATGGGTAGAATTAGAGCAGAAGTTTCATTTAATGGGTGCAAAATAACCCAGTAGTTGACTTCAACAAACGCCCCTTAACCCAAATCACCACCTTTCACCAAAAAGTTGTCAATTTAATTTTGGCCATATTCCAGCTAAGTCATCAGGCCATCTACCCCATGTAAAGCCCCCGTCTGTCTCTTATGTGAGTTATGCGGAGCTCTTCTGAATTGAACCCTGAACATAATGAACCTAGCTAGGTTACATGCCACACTGACACCATATTGATATGAAAGTGTTGAAAATGTGCTATAAATTTGACAACTTCATTAGGTATGCTTTATGAAGACAGCAGGAAAGCAGGTAGGTACCTACTTACCTGCCTAGATGTGTCACTGGCTACCAACAGTACCAACGAAGGTAGATAGGTTATATGTGAAGAATTCAAAACATTTTATTGCAATACAATTTGAAACTGTTAGGACTGGGGGATAGGGATGAGCATTAAAAATATATTTAAAAGGAAATGGAAAGGACAGGGACTCTGGAACCACAGGATACGTTAAGGACAAAGGAAGAAGAACAAGGAAAATTAAATGCCGTTGGTTGTTGTTGTTATGGGTTAGGGCGCGTAGCAACTTGGAAATGCCGTTGGTGCGACTGCGAAAAAACAAAGAAAACGTTTTGCCAAGAAGTATGCTAAGCTTTTATAAATCCCTACTCTACGTCTTTTGATTTTTTGGTAAGATGACGTCATTGATTATCATGTAGTATGGTAGATCATCATAAAATAAATCGGTTGTACAACACCAATTTCGTTTTAATTATTATTTCATTTGAAATAAAACCACTTAATAATATTCGGTAAAATATTTTAAGGAAAATGAAATATATTAAATATGTTATGCCTAGGCTTTCAGGAGAAAAGGATCAACAAACGTTCTGCTGCAAATTAAACAATGCAGCAAATTAGCTATTAATTTAAACGTAATTAGCGAGACGAAAACGGCGCTTTTGTTTCAGTAATTTTTGTAGGGGTTTCAGATATTTATAGAGTTCAGCGAGTTCAGTGGGTTGTTTCTGAGGAGATGTGGAGATGTGAATTAGTAATTAATCACACTTTATTAGTATATAGGGCCTTGCACTTTATCATCTGGATTAAAAAAAAGTTTCCTGCTGAGTGCAGAAAGGTAGGTAGGTGCATCGCCAGGTTCTATCACAGGATTGGAGCAGTTATTGCAGTTGAAAGTCAAAGTTGGCTGTTCATGTTTAGGCCCTGTTCTTTATTTGGCCATCTACCCCATATTGCAGTTGTGATGACAAGCAGTTTTCAGTGTAGTTTTGTGATCTTTGATGTCATCAATTGGTGTCATTATTTTTCGTCAACTAAAACTTATTTCAACTTTCCATTCAATCGACTCAATCATACGAGTCACGGGAATCAAATCAGTCAACCAGTCGCTAAAGTCAAACGAGTCAGTCAACCAGTCATCTCGAAAAGTCAATCGACTCAATCCAATCAACTCAAAATACGCGTTGAATCAAATCAATCAATTCAATTGACTTGATTGGTATACAACCCTGCCCCTAAGGTCTCAGTTCCTATGTGAGTTAAAAGAACAAAATTAGGAGGGTGGGTGGGGGCTGTAAGGAACTCTATTACGTGGTAATTTCATGACCCTAGGTCAATATCTTCAAGGTTAAATGAGGTCAAACATGGTTTAATTTCCCATATAAGGGACTTTTTTATTTACACGCCCATAACTCAAAAAGTTACCGGCCGATATTTTTATTTCTTTTACAGGTGCATCAGTACGTACATATTGAAATATATATTGAGCATTTCTACCTAATCCAACCGAGGCATAGATATTAGATATGGCAGTTAGACGCCTGCTAAGAGTCGCCGGCTGAGGCGGGGATTGGCCGACACGGGAAACGTTTCAGCCACAATTTAAGTTTACACCCTCGTAACTCAAAATGTTCCCGGGCGATTTTCGCATTTCTTTGACCGTAAGATTGCCTAAACATTTATAAGTATTCACAGAAGATTTGACGTCTAGGCGTCCATAGCGTCTTAATTGCGTAAAAAGCTTGTTTTTTATTCATTTTCCATCAAGCGGGCTAAAGATCAATTATATTGGATGACGGGGGTGACTTAACCACGATTTCAACTTAAGACGATTGCACATATTTTTTAACTGCACTTACTTATTGGGGTGACGCTGGGTTCAAAACACGGATTAAGATTAGCAGTCTTCAGGTTTTGTTATTATTGTGTTAACCCTCGCCGGACCTATTGGTTTTCTACAAATGCGCCGGCCGAGGGGGGGGAGGGGCGGGTACGACCCCCCCCTCGCCGTTTCGCCCCTGGTGGAGCTAGCGCGTCGCGGAAAAAACGAGCGTGCGCGCCGTTACGAGATGCAGAGATGGGTACCCGATTTTATGGTCCTAGGTCAACCGGTGACCTCTGAGGTCAGGTCAAGTGCCCCAGGGTACGGTTCAGTTTTTGGTGAATAACTTTGCAAAAAACGACCGCAGAGCCGCGATTTTGGCAGCATCGTGTTTACCTCGCTCAGGCGCGTCGAATAATATACTTTTTGTTCGAGTCAGGTCAACTTAGGGTGTTGACCTCAGGTCAAGGTCAGGTCAGCACCCCCAGGTCACGAAGTTGGTTGAAAGAGGTCATGTTGCATATCATTCGATTTGGCAGGTCTTCCTGAGTCCATTGGTGGCTTTTTCGACTCGCTAGCTCAATTTGATCGGGAGTTATTGACGAAAAACTAATATGACCTTGATGACGTCATAAATGACGTCACGCAAGGTCAACATTGCAAAAGTGACGCATCTAACCTTGCAAGGAGTGCATCAAATCACGATTCTGTGTGCTTGAGATAGTTGGAGATCGTTCCCGGCGCCAGAATAGCAGTTTTCATTTTTCCCCATTGACTTATAATGGTGAGGTCACGAAAATGACCTGACCTCATATGACCTTTAGGAAAAATCCGGAATATAAAAGCTGTGAGACTCATAATGGATACTAGATCCTGCACGTTTCATTTCCCTGTGACATCTCCTCTGGCAGTGAGGGCGTTGCGAAGCTGCGACATCTGAAGACCGTGCAGAGGTTCACTTATGATGTCATAGGTCAGTGACCTGACCTGACCCAAAAATGCAGTTGGTGTCAAAAGATGCGGCTTGGATCAAAGGTCAGGTATGCCAAGTTTCAGCTCTCTATCGCCAGCGTGTTTGGAGCTATCGCGAAAAAAACCTATGGGGGGGCGGCACCCGCCCCCCCCCCCCCCTCGGCCGGCGAGGGTATGTTGCATGAAAATGTTCGTTAGTCATAACGTGTGTGAAGATAGCGACGTATTCAGCGACGGATTCAGCGTCGAATTCAGAATTCGCTGAAAACACGTTATCAGGTCAAGTAGGACACGCTGATTCAAAAAATGGACATAAAACACATTTTTAAGGTCATTTTTAGGGTCAAATTTGAGGTCAAAAGATGGTGTACCCAATAACGTCCCATGGGCGCAAGAGGACCAAAAGTGGTCATACATGATAGCTCGTGTCCGTGGGCAGACTCCGTGATCATGACATTGACCTTGACCTTTGACCTTCAAGGTCAATTTTGAGGTCAAATGACGGAGTACCGGATAACGTCTCGAATTTATGGAAGGCGCGGGCTAAAAACGGTCCCAAACGACGGCCAGCCTCGTTGGCTAGCCTCCGCTACCCTGACCTTGGATCTAGCCCCTGACCTTCAGGATCAAACACCAGGTCAAAGATAGGCACCATTTCCCAAAGAAAGAGTAGGGCGAAATGTGAAAAAGTTGTTCTGCTACGTCTCAAACAACCATGGCAGATCAACTTTTTCACATTTCGCCCTGCTGTTTCTTTGGGAAATGGTGCCTATCTTTGACCCGGTGTTTGACCCTGAAGGTCAAGGGCTAGATCCAAGGGCAGGGTAGCGGAGGCTAGCCAACGAGGCTGGCCGTCGTTTGGGACCGTTTTTAGCCCGCTCCTTCCATAAATTCGAGACGTTATCCGGTAGCCCGTCGTTTGACCTCAAATTTGACCTTGAAGGTCAAGGTCAAGGTCATGGTCACGGTGGCTGCCCACGGTGACGAGCTATCATGTATGACCACTTTTGGTCCTCTTGCGCCCATAATTCGTGATGTTATCCGGTACCCCGTCCTTTGACCTCCAATTTGATCTTGAAGGTCAAACATTAGGGTCAAGGTCAAGGGGATAAAAATGTAGCCCTGGAGGCCAAGCATCCACTGGCATGGTTGTTTGAGACGAGGCAGATCAACTTTTTCACATTTCGCCCTACTCTTTCTTTGGGAAATGGTGCCTATCTTTGACCTGGTATTTGACCCTGAAGGTTAAGGGCTAGATCCAAGGTCAGGGTAGCGGAGGCTAGCCAACGAGGCTGGCCGTCGTTTGGGACCGTTTTTAGCCCGCGCCTTCCATAAATTCGGGACGTTATCCGGTACCCCGTCGTTTGACCTTAACCCTCGCCCCGTTGGGGGGGGGCCATTTTGGCCCCCCCCCTGTGGTTTTTCCTGAATAGCAAGAAAACGGCGGCGCGCAGCGCCGCCAAATTTTCAGTACCTTCCCGGGCATCAATTTGACACCTTCACACCAAATTTCAAGTCTTAGGTCACCTTAGGTCAGGAGTTATTGAGGTCAAACTGAGGTCATGTTCGAGCAAAAATGAGCAAAAAACATGCAATCTTGAAACGCTCACCAAATCTACAGTTATCAAGCAATTTCAAAGTTCTTTATATGGTCTAGTAGACAAAAGGCGGGGCTACAAAACTGCTATCTCGGATTTTCAAAAATTTTGGTTTTTGACCCAAAAAAAATCAAAAAATTGATTTTTTTTAGAAAAACTTTGGAAAAATCCAAAATTTTTCCGAATTTCGAAAAAAACCGGAATATATGTGATAGTCGCAGCGCTCTTCTATATACATACCAAATTTCAGATCGATATCTCGTTTTTTGGCCAAGTTATAGCGAAAAAACTGTTCAAAAATGATGACGTCAAATTTTTGAACTCAATTTTTAGCAATTCTAGACCTCGTACGGCAAAACAAAGACCACCATTGAACTCCCCGTGACGAGCTGCATCGATTCGATACCCATTTTATGCAAAAATATTAACTTTGAAATTTGACCTAATTTGACCTGACCTTGACCTGACCTTGACCTGACCTTGACCAAAACGTGATCTAAGCTGGCCCCAAAGGCTGCCTGACCCATATAATCGCATTTGTCATGTAAAATGGACCATAAAACATGTATCACACGACACTTTCATATTGTGACCCCCCCGTGACCTGACCTCTGTGACCTGACCTGGTATCAGTGACCTCAAATAGCAAAATATGTGTTTGAAGAACATTTCCCCATCGATGATTTTCAATGAAATGCATTTTACTCGATTTTACAACGCATTTCTTGAAGTGCCTGTAAACGGTGAAAATTGGACCTTTGACCTGACCTGTGACGTCATCGGTTTGACCTAGGTCAATAAAATTGGGTCAAAAGGTAGTTCCCCGTTGGGGCTATCCAACACCGTTTACCGCTTGTCGCTATGTTGCGTGGTTCTCGAGATCTTAGGGGGGGGGGCCAAAATGGCCCCCCCCCCAACCGGGCGCGTTGCTCGGCAGAGCCCAACGGGGCGCGGGTTAAATTTGACCTTGAAGGGCAAAGGTCAAGGTCAAGGTCATGGTCACGGAGGCGGCCCACGGTGACGAGCTATCATGTATGACCACTTTTGGTTATCTTGCGCCCATAATTCGGGATGTTAACCGGTACCCCGTCCTTTGACCTCAAATTTGACCCTGAAGATGACCTTAAAAATCTGTTTTATATCCATTTTTGGAATCAGCGTGTCCTACTTGACCCAACTTGACCTGATAACGTCTTTTCAGCGAATTCTGAATCCAACGCTGAATCCGTCGCTGAATAGGTACGTACGTCGCTATCTTCACGGACGTTTAGTCATAAGAAAAAGAGTCGTGGCAAAATCACGGAAATGACACGCAAAATTACAAAAATTACCTTGCACAGCCGATCAGCGCCATTTCACCTTAATGACATAGTAATCTGATCATCAAGGATGTTTGTTTTACGAAAAAGTATAAGGGTGGGCGATATTACCCGATGCATGGCGTTCCCCGTCTTCCCCAATTCGTATATTAACCCTCGCCCGTATTGGTGTTTTTCCAGCCGCGAACGTATAAGGGGGGGTCCGTTGGACCCCCCCCCCCCTTTGCCGTTTCGCCCCTGATCGAGCTAGAGCTTCGCGGAAAAAACGAGCGTGTTGCCCGTGACGAGAGGAAGCCGATGATGCCCAATTTTAAGGTCCTAGGTCATTGGTTGACCTTGCAGGTCAGGTCAATGACCCCCAAGGCGGGAAAATCGGGACCTGTTAGAACGTCGTAAAGTGTGGCTGCTATGGGGTTTTTCGGGGCGCTGATCACGAATGTCATGCTAGTTTTGATCACAGATGATGTCTTCATGTATTTAGGCCAGGTCGGGTCAGGTCAGGTCAGGTCAACCAGTAAGGGTATTCGTAGTAGGTTGCAACCGCCTCTGACAGCTTCGTAACATGTTACGAAGGCACCAAAACTACTTCGTAAATGTTCATATGGTTGCTAAATTCGAATTCAGCTCCAAAAACTGGCCTAGAAACATGTAAAACTCGAAAAAGTGAACCGAGGTCATCAAAGGTCAATGACCTGACCTGACCTTCAGGTGACCTTGACAACCACCCTAATGCATGGGGGCAACATCATATCACATGTTTGAACGCTTGAAACCACGAAAAGACTGCAAACGCGCGGCTAATGCGAGCCGACATACGCCGAATCGCGATTCCAGCCAAACATGGTCTCGAAAAGTAGGTCACAGGTCAAAGGTCATTTGGGTCAGGGTCATGAAATTTTCAGGGTAGGTGTGAAATTGATGAACGCGAGGGTACTGAAAGTTTCGTCGCGATCGGCCGCTTTTTACGCGAGTTATTCGCGAAAAACCATGGGGGGGTCCGTTCGACCCCCCCCCCCCCTATACGGGCGAGGGTTAAATTTGTAATATCTTTAGATATCTAGGTATATAAATAAGTGATAATATACATACTACATAGTGATAATACGCAAGTCAACAAGCAAAGTAAACAAAATGTCATACAAGGTGGGGCAGCATAATCGGGAATGCTTTTTGAGCTCTGATCATGAGTATCCTATATGCATGGCAGTATTTTGATAAATTATATCATGACAACGAAACGTCCAAAAGTTGTGCATCATATGACATGACTACATCCATAAGCGTGCAACCTCCTGGAAAAGAGCAGCAAAATAGTTCGGCGGTGCTCCAAGTGCTTTGCGCATACCCATAGACACTAATGTTAAACGAGGATTTTGTTTAAAACCCTGTAATTCCACGTAAAGGCTGCTGGACAGGTCAACGTGCTATCACGGACGATAAGGGTTGTGTGTGAATACTCAGGACAAAAGGTTAACTTAATCCTCGTAAAATAGCTCGTAGCAGAGGACATACAGATGACTCGCTTGAATACCAGGAAGAAGCTCTGCATACCATAGGAATTGTATCGAGAACATTCCAGCGGTCATGCGAAGTTAACATCCTGGTGGGGTGATTGACGTATCATATGGGTGGTCTTCAAGGTAGGTGCACGTGGTGCACTGCACCCTATATACTTAATCGAACCCGGATAAAATGAGCACAGCTCCCGAGTTGAGGCGCCCCTAAACCCCAACACACACACACACACACACATAAAATGAGCCCCTCTGGTAAATACATCCGCACTCTGGCAGACTCACCTGAAGCCGTCGGAAGAGAGAATCACTGACGGTATGTACAGCCACCGGCAGCAAACTGCGTGGTAGGTAGGGGAAGTAGGGGGAACGCCGAATACTTTTTTCTGACGCCCGTAGCACGCAAGGTAGACAACATAAGCTATTCTTGTTGGCGTCATTCGAGAGGCCAGTCTTTTGTCTTTCAAACATACCAGGCGCATTTGATGAATTCGCATACCGTTAAGCGCAAAAACTAAAAATATCAAAGAACTGACTTTTTCGGCGTTGCCCCGGACTGCGGGGAAAGCCGAAAATGGGATAAATGATCTACGAGGAATGCAGACATTGATGTTTTGCCAATTTATCTCAACTTTATCCAAAATTCATCAAAGCTGACACGCGTTTTAAGAGCTTGAGGACGCTTGGTGCACACTGGAAGTTATAATTGTGTGATATAATAAGAAAATGCTAGGTAAATCATTCCTTATAGGTAGCACGCCGTTGTGCCGGCTGAAAGTGTAATTTGTTTGACTAAAAATACGCGTTGCTATTCTAGAGCAGTAAAGTCCACGTAGCGTGCTTTAACGTGCGTAATTGCACGTTTTCGGCATTACCCCAGCCAGCCATACTTTCATTTGCAGGCCCATAACTTTTAAACGTGCTGTATAGATTTCAAATAGGCAGCACACTTATGCAAAGACATGCTGAAGATTACTTGACCGAATTGGCCAGACAAACGGTAGCATAATGAGTAAGAAATGCAGCTTCAAAGGCGCATGTAGTACAAGGGAAACGCACCTTGAAAACGCCTTTGGCGCCCTCACAGCCGAAGTATTCCAAAAGACGACTCGTAACAAACATGCGATAATTGTAGTCACTTAAGCTTCAGAGCATCACTGAGACGTGGCATCCATGTCGTACGGTTTTAGAAATATCTCGAATTTCGGCTTTGCCCCAACTCCGGCATTGCCCCAACTTCCCCTATTCTTTTTTCGACAAAACCGAGAATAACGCGAATACTATGCCATCGGTCACTCGGAAATCGTAACAGTATGACGCGTGAGACTTCGCACCTTATTGGCATTATCATCGTGTTCATTTTCTATCCAGTTTGGCAACAAAATTCAAAAGTTTAGGTATATTTGCCCCCAAAACAGACTTTTGCATTTTGTTGCCACACAAGGCGTATACTTTGTCTAGTGATAGACCTAATCGAAGAAGTGGAGCATGGCGTATCTATTTGCAGTGAGTTCCGACCGACTGATAACATAGCATTTAAGTTATCACCGGTTTTGTCGAAAAAAGAATACCTACCACGCAGTCTTCTGAGGGCTGTACATTGTACAGCTCACGTCTTATACGAGGACTCTGTTCGTGCTATCTACTGGTACTGTTATGAGGACGACATGTTACCTATATTGTGTAGGGCACCTCGGCTCCAGCTGAGATGAACCAAAAACGTCTGGTCCTTCAACTCCGCTGATTTCAATCCGATCAAATTATTTACATGGAGCGTCTTTTGGTAGAAGGAACAGCTAATCATCAGTAAAGACGGTCTTCAGTGCAAGATACGAAGCTGATGGGCGATCAATTATCATGGACAAACAGGAGGTTGCACGTGCATGCGCGTGCTTTTGGACCCGCCTAGAGAAAGTCATCGATGCCGAGGGCGGTGAAATGGATTGAGGGATAAGTATAAGGTGACCAATTAATGGGATGCTGCTAAAATAGTGTTTGGAGCTGTGTTTTTAAATTCATCACCAAATAATCCTGTTTGATATTTATATGCTGCCCCACCCTGTAATACGTAGGAATATTATGAGGCGAGCTGTGTTCATGTTACGTGCTTGCTGCGAAAGTGATCAGTAAAAAAAACTCACTGCTAATGCCTATCTCAAATTGAATCAATGGAGTCCTGAGTTTATCTAATGTCATCGCTAGGGCCATCCGAGTCACTTTCAATGGCATCGTAGAAAGTACAAGTTCCCCTCCCTGCTTAGTTGATACACGAGTTGCATAAGACCAGACATCGAACTCCTCATTCATGACGAACCCGTTCGGAATTCTCAGCTCGCATCCTACCCCGCCCACCGATGACTCCGTCCCCACCCTAGGGGCGCAGTTCCGGCCCCGCCCACACCCCTATCCGCAGGCATACCAGCGTCTGGGGGCACAGCTGGTTGATCCGCCTCGTACGATCACGCCACTACTGTCAGCCAACGCGCGCGCGCCGCGCTGGGCCGGTCGGCGGGGCCGGGCAGGTGGCCGAGCGCCGGCCGGCCACCGACCAGTCAGTGCGCGCCGTCCGGCAGGAGCTCAGCCGCCGCGCCCGCTCCGCCGACCCACAATGACCGTGCCCGTGACCCGACTGCTGGCCGCCGCGCTGCTGCTGATCACCCTGCACCTGCACTCCGCCCAGGGTGAGTCCGCCACTCGGCACCAGCACGTGGCGACGGTGAGAGGTGCCGCATAGGTCGGTTGGTGACACCGAAAACCGGTTATTCTGATTCGCGCTCCGACCCCGGTGCGGGTCCGTTTCGAGGAAGACGACCGGTGAAGGTCCGGGCTGGTGTCGAATCGGCGCACTGTGCTGTCGTGAAAGTGGAAATGTCTCATTTTTTAGGACCAATCCATTAACCCTCGACGTCGGTAGTCTGTTCAAAAATTCAAATTTAACCGCAAATTTCCGTTTCCTTTTAAAACAGTACCTAGTTGAGCTGCTCCTACCTAACCATCGCACTTTTTTACAACAGTGCACTGTTGTATGCAGTGTTCAGACACTGCAGTGTCTGAAACACTGCCCCATTTGTCCCAGCTGTGGATGGTCATCGAGCCCCAGCTGTTTGCACCCCGTGACGTGGCGTGACACCGCGCGACGTGACGTTCTCTCTCACGGTCTCGTCGTCACGGTCTGGCGTCACTGAACGTTCCGCATGCCTTCTACAGAGCGTTGACCGCAACGTTCAACCGCTTCGATAGACACGTGCTAGTTTTTGTGACTGGTTGTTTGTCACTTGCCGACGATAGTTCCAATGCATGAAGCTGCAAATATTTTTTTTTGCAGTTTTATGAAAATTCCGTGGAAAACGTTGCACCAAATGGTACCGGACTGATAACCGCGCTTTCTCGACCCTCCCTCGCTCATTCGGTCTGCGCTCTGGTGCGTGTCTCTCTCCCATTCCTCGTCTTTGTCCTGCTCCGTCTCCCTTCGCCCCTTCTCTCCGGCCCCCTTCGCCGTCGCTCCCCAAGCGACTCGTCTCCGTCTCGGCTGTTGCTTTTTTAGCCGGCCCGCCGCTAACGGCCCGCCCGGCGCCGGCGGCCGGCTGACGGGGAGGCCCGGGCGGTCAGCAGATCTATGACGTCACCAGGTGGGGCTCCACGTGTCTTGCCGTGGGCGGGGCCGGCTGGCCGCGCGGCACCACTCGCGGTTTTCTGCACGGCGAGAGGCGCCAGCTCGACGGCCGGCCTTGCGACTGGCGCGGTCACCGCTCTACGGCAGTGTTTACACTCTGCAGGCTATGTCGTCTGGCGGGGTGACGCCATGACTGCCCACCCGTCTGTCATCGCTGCTGAGTCGTCTCAAATGAGGCGGAACAGACCACCGCGATGCCACAGCGGGCAGAGGCGAGCGGGCGACCTCGCGACGGGGACGGCCGGGCTCAACTCGACTGTCTCGAAGACGAACAGCCATTGTTGGGCTGTCGCGGCTCCGGTAGCCGGGTTGATGTGTCGGAAGGGTGTCGGGTTCGACGTGTCTGAACTGCCTGTCACCGGGAGCCGGGCCGGCCGGGTCAGAGAAGGCTGCAGCTGCCGGCTGGAGCTCCGAGCTCGGCGCCGAGCCAACGAGCTGACAGTGACAGCGGGGTGACAGAAGCGGCGGCGGCGACAGATCTGCCATGGCACCGCTCGAGGACGGCTGTGATCTGGGCCCGCCGACCTCGGGGTGACCTTTTAAAATTTAAGAAAATAATAAGTGAGACAGGACATGCTGAGTCCCCTTCCACGCCTGCAATTCTTCTCCGGCTTCTGATTGGTCCTCTGCTGCATCCGACATACATGCCTAATTCGCCGGAGGACGAGCTAACTATCGTCGCGACGCATTTAATTGGAGATTCTGCTAATGACCATATCAGCGATGAGTCGTTTCTCGATATGGGCGAGCTCATGGACTGCGCGCTGGTTCAGTTTGCCCTGGATTCACGACTATCTGACCAAGTTAATGGCGTGAGACGACGGCGGCTATTCTGGGACCAACTCTTGGATCAAGCCGCCACGAGGGCGCGGACCATTGCCAGTGGCGTGCACGGCTGCAGTAAACTTTGACGAGCGAAATCGGCCTTGGCTGGCGGCCTCTCGCTCTCCCGCCGCGGCCGCGCCCTCCCCCGACGCGGCCTGCGGCGCTCGCCCCCGCTCTCCCTCCCCTCCCGCGCCGTAGTCACTCTCTCGGCGCGGCCCGTCGGCGACCGCTGGCGGCCGGCTAAATAAAAAGGCAGGCGGCGTCGACGGTCAGCGTCGGCCGACGGAGCTGGCCCCACCCACTGACGTCGATCGCAGGACAGAAATAAACACAACACTGCGGGCGGCTGCCGGGTGGGACCGCGGTGTCAGCCCGCCCGACCCCGTCCCCGCTCCACTCTCACCACACGTCTCCACAGACAGGACACGGATGATATCTCGAGTCACGAGGTCGCACGATATTCCGTGGCCGAGCCACGAACCTTCGTGACGTCAAGGAGGGGTTGACGGAAATATGATACCGTCTCTATGTTTGTAATAGCAGACACGACCACGGGTCCACGACGCCACCGTTTTTTTTTTCAGACGTCCCAGCAGTTTTGAGACGACACAGAACTGCAAGTATGGCACGAGTATACGGCAAACCACACCCTGGCGTGGCTCGGTGAAAATTTACATACACGAAGCGGTTTCGAACAGCAGGATGCTCCGGCGCTGCGAGTCGCGATACCATTCGCCGTATTTCTATACCTGTCTCCAAGAAAGATTTAACTGAGCGCTATATTACAATCAAAACTCATGCATTGGCAGCAGTTTTCAGTTTGATTTTATAATTTCACCGCTGAAAATTGTCCGAAGCACGGCTGATTGTCTAGAATTCACTCGATCCTCGATCTATTGAACGCCTCTTTTTCGGGCGCTGCTTTGGGCGCGTTCTTATGCGGTTCGACCCGTGTAACGTATCTTTTACCGTACGTCTCTCATATAGGTCTGCGACGGCCCGTATTTTCTCTCGCCGGCGCGTCGCGGCCGCTGACGGCCGTATTCCTGATGGCGCCACTCCCATTCCTGTGCTGATGACATTATCATGTCCCCCCGCCTCCGCCCCCTCCCTTCACCCCCTCCCCCCACTCACCCTCACACCCGACCGACGACGACGCGTGCATTGGCTGATTGCATTCGATCCTCACTCACTGATAACACAAGCTTTTTGTAACGTGAAATTGATGACGTCACATCTCTGACGTCACATGACATCACGCTGATGATGATGACTCGACACGAACCGCGTGTGTAAACGCTGATGAGTCGTGTGTGCTAACGAGCCTGCCTCTGCCGTCCGGGTCACCATTATCGTCTGCTGACTAACGTCTGTGTCTGTCCGCAGGTCAGGCAGCGGTCTGCTCGTCCATTCAGTTCGCCTGCGCCAACAAGCGCTGTATTCCCAGCTCATGGGTGTGTGACGGCGAGAACGACTGTCTGGACGGCTCTGACGAGGATAAGGCCCACTGTGGAGGTAAGGAAGGAGGCTTCCCGGATATACCGAGAACGCCGCCGGCCGGGAACGGCACAATGAGCTGAAATGTCGCTATCCGAGTTATTCCATTGACAAGGTCACACATGGCTAATGTGTAGGTAGTGGATACTGCGGGAGGATCCCAAATACGCAGCCGTGAAGTGGCGAGAGGCCTACTGTGCCTTTCTTCAGCCTCGCAAAGCTTACTGCTTCGGTAGCGAATTTATACAGATTGCCTGTTTCCGTTCGCCATTTCAAGGGCGCATGGATTATCCAATATCCATTTTCACCTCTGTTCCACCTCGGTAATGGTATATTCATCATCGGTGAATGGATGGACCCACATCCGTCATTCGTGATGACCAGACTGATATATTCCAGTCTATTCGTCCGATCATCCATAACTCGATATCCGTCAGGAAGGTATTGTGATCCGCTGCTGGATTCCTTTTCTTATTCACTATCTCGTCAGGCATTAGTGAGATGGTTGATGCATTCCTTTCCTTATTCCCCCCCCCCCACCACCACCACTCGTAGATACGCGCAGCAGTTGGACCACCCGTTTTCCGATCGCTGCACTGGCCGGCAGAGGCGCCGACGGCCGTTTCGAATACCGTTCTCTGCGGTCAGCCTCAGCAGAGCCACTCCGCTCTGAGCGGTATTCCGACGGTGGCAGAAAACCGGCCGGTCACGGGCCCGCAGCAGTGGTGGTGGTCAGCGGTCATTGACTTCCGTTTGTCGTGCAGCGCTCGAACGCGACGCGTCACGACGCACAACGGAACGGAATGGATGGAACGGAATGGATGAAACCGTCACGGGTTGTGGTCACGGGGGATCGCTTCTAGTGCCAGGGTATAAGTAGTTATTTGTATTCCGTAAGGCCTTACATTGGCGTAGGTATGGCGCATGTGGGTTGGCGGGAATTCAATGCAGGCAAATTATTTTCATCAATAGGAAAGAGATGTCTCGCGGGGACTTTTATTTGCTTCCGAAAGGAAACCGATGCTCATTTGTCTCTGATGCGAGCGATCGAGAACGTAATTGATTCTGGTTCGAGAGGTATAATATGGGTCACTGTCTGGTAGAAATAACACTGCGCTCGTTTGATGATCCCGAAGTTTGAGGCTATATTGCTTCTTTAATGAGACAGTCGCCGTTTGATTTTCAAGCAGCAGCCATCTCTATGGCTGGCTAGTTTTAAAGTGGATCCACTTGTTTTTAAGAGCTGCGTCGGCGGCACTGATCCCACTGAAGTGGATGAGCTGTTTCGTCCCGTCATCCGGGGTGCCGGGCTCAAGTTTGAATGGGCCGGCGTCAATCAGGTGTCTGTTTTTATGGGACTCGGGTGCTCGGCTGGCACGTGTTTCCTGGCCGGCGCCGCTGTGGGCCAGTGGGCCACGGTCGGGAGTCTGTGGGCGACATCACAGCTGGGACGGACCGGCGACAGGCCGTCCGCCGGCGCCCCGAACTCCTGCCGACGTGCTGAGCCAGCTCGGCCGCCGACTCCGATACGATCCCCGATCCGGCCCGAGCGGCGCCAGTTTTCCCAAGTTGGCCGACGACTGCGCCCTATTATGTCGAGCGGGCTGACGGCGCTGTCTGACGGAGCTCTCGCCGACGTCGGAGGGCTTTCCGTCGTCCCAGTCGGCACCCATTCGGTCACTGATAGGATGATGATTCCAATCCTGAGAACAAACGTCCTCGGCCGCGCGGCGTCAAAGCCGGCCGGAGCTGCGAGCGGCGCCCGCGCGGCGGCGGCTGTGGCGCATCCGATGGTGGTGCGGAGGCGGCTCGGTCACGCGGATCTTTGCGTCGCCCGCGTCACGCGCGTCACTGACAGTCCACCCTGGAGGCCAGCCAAAAGTCGCCGCGCACCACGGCACGTGAATGGGTCTCGGTCGCGGCCGGCGGCCGGTGCAGGGGCGCCTAATTCTGGCCTGGGCAGCCCCGCCTGCCAGCTGTCTGCGCCGTGACAGCGCCCTTCTGCCACCCGCCTGCACCCCGGCAGGGCCGTCTGCCTGGCCTGGGCGCTGGTTCCGTCTGTCCCGGCACTGTCCAGTGCCCGATACCGCCCCATCGTGACAATCCGATCCGCTGACCTGACCTTTATCGACACCGCTGCCAGCGAACGTGATCGGCCGACATGGTCTGTGACGTCATCATGGCTGGGTCGCACGACGGTGGCGCGATCCTACGTCACAGGCTCAGAACGTGCACGAAAGCTGGCGGATCCTGGTATAACCATTGTGAAATGGGCCGACGTGACTCATAGCCAACACGAGACTTATGATTTCCGCGAGTCATGTGTTTGTAGTGACTGCGTGTGCCCAAATCGCATGCGTCACCGTGTGTGACTATGAATGGGATCGACTTATCGGCGCTTTTTCTGAAATATCTGCCCCGAGTGTGGGTGTTTCCTAATCTTGTAGACGTCGCTACTATTGGCTCGCCGCCCGGCCGTACCTTGTACTTTCATTCATCGATTACGCTAAATGATTGTTATGGCTTCCGTCAGCGCGGTGACGTGGCCCCACTTGAACCGTAATAGGTAAGTGGGACATTTTCTCAGTTGTTTTGGTGGATAGTTTCAGGACTCGTTGCCTCTGTGCGTTTGACACATTTGTTGTTTGTTTTTATGTGTTTTACATAAGTTCATCATTCCTTTGGTCGATTACCTTAAGCATTTTCCGTTTTATTTATTTATCTACCTGCTGGTGCTGACGATCGCAGCTGTCCTGGCCGTGACCGCGCGGGAATGCCGGACCTGCCGTGAGCTCCGCCGTCCAGCCGGCCGTGCGGTCGCTCCCCGCTCTCCGTCTGCGCCCCGCAGCGGTTCGCGGAGGATGCCGCGGCCCGTCTGCTGGCAGCCGCACGTGGAGGGCCGTCAATTGACGGAGCGAGGCCGGCGCGGCCGGCGCTCATTGGTCGACGCCGAGTCACGCCACCGCGTGACGCCGCGCGGCACCTGAGTGACGTCACGCCGCCAGCTGACGCCGGCCGGACACGCCCCCGCCCGGTGACGTGGCGCCGAGCGGCGTCAGGTGACGCCCGGAAAACGGGGCCGCTCCTCCGGGCTCTTCGACGATCCTCGGTGTTTACGCGCAGACAGATTGTTTACGGCTGTGGTCAAACCAACCCCTGGTGCTGTGTTTCTCCTTTCACTGGCTGACTGGACGCGTTATTCCACGCAAACCCCCCAATACCGCTGAGTCTGATGCCAGCGAAATGGCGCACCTCCGTCCGCCCGCGCCGCGCTGGCCGCGAGCCAGCGGTGGGCCGATTTTCGGCTCGCGTTCCCGACCCCGCTGTCGCCGGATGTCACAAACGGTTCGACGGCGGGCGGCGGATGCCAACGGGGCAGTTACACCCACCGATGCCCCAGACCGTCAGCGGCATCACGAGCATCACTCTGAAGTTAAGCACTGTGCAAACGGTGCAATTTGGGAGCCGTATTAGTCTCTCGACCTACATCGGATGCCGGTGACCTTCGTTGTGATGGCTGCGGGCCGACGCCCATCCGTCGTCCCACATCAGTGACGCTGGCCGTCACGGGCGCGTCTGGCACGCTATCGTTTCGAGGAGGTCCGATACGCACGAACAGACGCTGATATGCCGGTGTTGATCCCCACTGGTGCCACGTATTACATCGGCTTTAACCCTCGCCGGACCTATTGGTTTTCTACATACGCGCCGGCCGAGGGGGGGGGGGCGGGTACGACCCCCCCCCCCCTCGCCGTTTCGCCCCTGGTGGAGCTAGCGCGTCGCGGAAAAAACGAGCGTGTGCGCCGTTACGAGACGCAGAGATTGGTACCCGATTTTAAGGTCCTAGGTCAACCGGTGACCTCTGAGGTCAGGTCAAGTGCCCCAGGGTACGGTTCAGTTTTTGGTGAATAACTTCGCAAAAAACGGCCGCAGAGCCGCGATTTTGGCAGCATCGTGTTTGCCTTGCTCAGGCGCGTCGAATGATATACTTTTTGTTCGGGTCAGGTCAACTTAGGGTGTTGACCTCAGGTCAAGGTCAGGTCAGCACCCCCAGGTCACGAAGTTGGTCGAAAGAGGTCATGTCGCATATCATTCGATTCGGCAGGTCTTCCTGAGTCCATTGGTGGCTTTCCCGACTCGCTAGCTCAATTTGATCGGGAGTTATTGACGAAAAACTAATATGACCTTGATGACGTCATAAATGACGTCACAGAAGGTCAACATTGCAAAAGTGACGCATCTAACCTTGCAAGGAGTGCATCAAATCACGATTCTGTGTGCTTGAGATAGTTGGAGATCGTTTCCGGCGCCAGAATAGCAGTTTGAATTTTTCCCCATTGACTTATAATGGTGAGGTCACGAAAATGACCTGACCTCATATGACCTTTAGGAAAAATCCGAGATATACAAGTTGTGAGACTCATAATGGATACTAGATCCTGCAAGTTTCATTTCCCTGTGACATCTCCTCTGGCAGTGAGGGCGTTGCGAAGTTGCGACATCTGAAGACCGTGCAGAGGTTCACTTATGACGTCATAGGTCAGTGACCTGACCTGACCCAAAAATGCGGTTGGTGTCAAAAGATGCGGCTTGGATCAAAGGTCAGGTATGCCAAGTTTCAGCTCTCTATCGCCAGCGTGCTCGGAGCTATCGCGAAAAAACCCTATGGGGGGGCGGCACCCGCCCCCCCCCCTCGGCCGGCGAGGGTTAACGGTTTCCGATCAGACGCATGATTCAAATGGGCGTGGCGTAGGTCAGGTCCAATTTGCAAAGCAATTATAGATACGGTGATTGAAATCTGGGACTGCTGGGAATTGCATCCAGGTCCAATTAGCATATCTGACGTCAAACAATTCAGGCGCTGAATATAGATTTTAGCCGTGCGGTCAGACGGAAGGAAACTGTCCGTTCCAGTTCTAACTAAACTGACGGATATCGACCGACACTGCATGAACTCAGTAACTTTAGGCGCCTGACGAGTTGCCCTTTCTGCAGTCTGTTGAACTCGCTGCTGGCTCCCTAGTCTGTAGCTCCGCATCGCCCCAAGGTCCGTAGCAGTTGATTGGGTTAATGATATTACCCCGATGTCACCCAGCCTCCGCGGCTGAGGCGGGTTGCGAGCGTCTCTATGTACGCCGGCAGGGCCAAATGCTCGAGTCGTGTCGCGTCTCCCTCATGACCGGCACGCTGTCGCCGCGCCCCGGTCGGCTGACCGATGCGTCTTTTGGTCGATGGATGACCGACCGATCGGAGGACCGGCGGACCAACTGACCGATCGATGGCCAGGCTGTGGCCAGCGGTCAGTCAAGCAGATGCATGCGGCACCGCGCAGCCAGCGTTAAAGGGACCCTCCCACCTTCAAAAAAGTTAATGAATTGGCATGAAAGTGATGTCGATCGGTTCAGAAAGAGCAAAAACAAATATCTACCAAACTTCATCGAAAAATATTCACCGGTTTTCAAGATATTAGACTTTTACTTTTGTTTACTTTTTGGGATCTCCGCTGTTCCTAGCGACTTTATTTGAAAGTGCGGCATTTGTTGCGCGCAAAGCAGCATATACCACCGCGTGCTACAAAACGTTTTAGTCAAACATTTAAAAATCGTTAGATATCTGCGCTGACGTCACACATTCAGAGGGGTATTCCTTTGCATTAGCCCCTCTGAATCAAAATGCTGCAATTTTGAAATTCAATATTTCCGATTTAAGGCATTTCTCGATATTATGATTTATGAGTGCCGAAACCGGTAATTGTGAGCCAGGGACCCCATTTTGGCTATCTCAACTCAAATCTAATGTTAAGGTGGGAGGGTCCCTTTAATGTATCTGTAACGACGGCCTTGCAACGGGTTTTTGCCATTATTGGGTGCGAACATGAGCCGTTGGCCGGCAGACATCAGCAGGGGACTGCAGACTGTCCAAAGACCGGTCTGTTTCTGGGTGACTGGGGACGATGGCGACACAGGGGGAGGGAGGGGACGAGGGAGGGGAGGCGATCTCATCTGGAGCAGTCACCCGACCGTCGGCCCATGCTCGGACGATCCACGGCTGGGGACGGGAGGGGCTCCCTCGCCGCTGCAGATGAGCCTCGAGGGACGACCGAACGTGAGCGGTCCGCCTCCGCGGGGGAGCGCGCGATTGGGAGTCGGTCCGCGCCCGTCGCTTCCGATGCAGGGGAGCGACGTGCGTACGGCGGGCACCCCCGGGATACGCGGCGACAGGACATTATCGATGCGGGCTGCCGCGGCGGAACTGGGCCGTGGGACCGGCCGGCCGGCCGCGCCGCGCCGCCCGAATCGATCGCCGAGGGAGGGCAGGGGCGCCGTGACGTCACGCGCGGCGCCGGCCCGTCGGCCCGCCCGCCGGGAGTGTGGCGGGACGTGGTGACACGGCACGAGCTAATGCGATTGGAGCACACCAGACAGGCTACCATTGGTCTGGGGTGGAGTCAGACGTGCAACTCCGCGTCACAAGACTCATCGATTTGTCATTTGTCATCACTGGCGCCCGGGATGGAATTTTTCCAATTTATGATCCCGATCGGCGACCGTGGCTGACGATGCGTCTGTACGAAGATATCTAATTTCCTCTGGAACGGGCCTTCATACGGCGAGTGTAATCAGTCTGGCTCGTCATCGACCCGGCAGCCGTATAATGTAATCAGTGTGTCGCTGCCCGTCATATGCGGCCCAGAACCGCCCCGAACCGGAGCCAGGGCGACTCTGTGCTGTCCGCTGACATAAGACATGAGCGTGACACCGAGACTATCCAGCCGCGGCCCGCCGACGCACCAGGCGCACGGCTTATGCGCCGCCGGTGATAATCTGAGGTTGCATTGCGTGCGTAATTGGGAGGGTAGCCTTGCATGGAGGCTTCCGCCATATCTCCATATCTTATATGATATTCGTTAGATATAATTAGGGAATGTTAAAATTTCCAACGTAGAAATGTGTGGTATTTGTCACTCTCGGCGACAGATGTAGGTCTGTTGTCATCTTTCCCGTGAGGCACTAGTTTTTACTCGTTGCTAGCTGATGTTACTACCTCGCGACGGCGTTCTGGTACGGCTGACCAATCCACATATAAACAGCTTGTAAACGAAGCCCCGTTCCCGACCGATTGGTGACACAAGAAGAATCCCGTTGTCGTGCCAATATAAACTGCAGTATCTGCTGGTTCAGAATGTCGGCCGACACACGATCGGTGCGTGACGAGTCGTCACCCGGGGCGTGACGGGTGACACGGGCGGCTGGTACCGTCAACACACAAACCCTCGGCACCGCCTCTGCCGCCGCCACCACCGCGCGTCGGCGCCGGCAGGTCCGGAGCGGACTGGGCGCTGGCCAGCCGGTCACGCGTCCGCAGCCCGATACGGAGCTGCAGTGCAGGTCGTGTCGGGACTCTGGGGTAGTCCGCGGTGCTGCTGTCCATTCCACGAACCGGTCCGTGCCGCGAGCTGAGACCCGGCCAGGAGGCTCGTCCGGAGGCTTGGCCGGCCGGCCACCGCCCGGCATGCGGGGATCTCTGCCAAAACTGCCCCGTGATGTCCACATTTAGTAGACTTCGCGGCATTGGCTCTCGCTCAGCCGGATAATCTGATCGTTTGTAGACTGATGAGCCGCGTTTAAAACTTAGCGTCCTACATATTTTGAAAGCCTCTGGGAAGCTGACACCCCTTAATCATACTTCTTCGTCGTGTTCTTAACATGAGCTGTGGCCGCTCTCGGGAAACAGTTTCTGCCCTCCTGCCGGAGATGCGATCGTCTATTGTTGTTCTATTTTGCCCCGTTGGGTCGTAAGAATCGCTGGCGACAGCCTTTTCCCTTTGGCTGTGTACCGCGCGGCGCGAGGGCTATCAGACTGCCGTGTTTTGATAAAAGGCAAGCTCCTCATATAACTGTGAACATCACATTTTCTTTTGCTTCTCAGGCATTTGTTGCCTGATAATGGTTTTAAATGAAACCTTTAGAAGTGTAATTAACTTTCTGAAATGTGTTCGAGGTTCTTAAATTCCTTGCCGTTAGTCTAAAATGCGCCTTCCTTGACATGAATGTGCCATTTCGGCGGGATATAATCCCCGTAATTTATAGTTTCTCGTCCGCAAGGATTGGGGCCGCCGCCCGCCGTCCAGCTCGGGCGGGCCGTTTCTCGCGGCCGGCTCTGCTTCTGTTTCATTTCACGCCGCTGTCGGCGCGGCGCGACGTTTCTGGTTCGTTTGGTCCTGTCTCACCTCGTCAGGTCGGTCTGGTCCTCTACACGGGGGCCCCGCTCTGCCCGCGATCCCTCCTCTGCCCTCCTCGCCACACCCCACACGCACCTCATCTCCCCGCGATCCCTCCTCTGCCCTCCTCGCCACACCCCACACGCACCTCATCTCCCCGCGGTGCAGGTGTTTACGATGTGTTTTCTGCGCGTCGGACGCCGCGGCCCGCCTGCCACACTGCACCGTACATTTTTTGGACTGCCAGAACCGCACGGCTTATCAAGACTGTTGACGCCGGGGGTATTGCTGTGGTCGACCGTGTCGCTCGAATTGCGAGGTTGCATGTCCTGCTACTGAAGTAACTGGTTACTGTGAAGCAACTGCGTGCTGACTGAGCCGTTCTCCCGCGACCTGGCTCGGCTGGCCAAACTTTGAGTTTCTCCGTAAGTCATCCGCTCCTCTAGCGGCCTTTCCCGCGTTATTTTATGATGTGGATCAGGGAAGTTTGGAATTTCGTTGTTGAGAGTTACGAGCCTCGCTTCAGTCGTCCCGTTAATTTGCTTAACTTGTTTTGGTCCCCGAAGACGGTGGACGAAGGGAAGTTGGGGACAAACTGCCAAACTGGTGAGTTTGCAGGGGCCCGAGGCCGACGGGATCGCGTTTCACAGAGAATGTGAAGCACCTACATAGTTGCATAGTTGGCCTTTGTAAGAAATCGTCTGCTTAGCATATCTTTCAGCAGACCCAGCATAGCTCTCCGTAGCAGAGGGCGGAGCCCAAAACGCTAAAAAGAACTGCAGTGCCAGTGACTTATTGCTGGTTGAGGTCTGGATGCTCACCCACCTAGTGTTGCAATAGGCGAACTCTTAGTTCACCATTCTGCCATCAGAGTTCAGTGTAGTTGGAACTAGTTATGCTGAGAGAACAAGATATGATGCCATTTGTTTCGGCTACGTGAGCTACGCAGTCAGATGCTTTGTTTTGTTTTCCTAAATTGCAAAGCGTGCTTGCTTCTGTACCCCCGTTGTTTCCTTTGTGTGAAGTTAAAATGTGTACCTAGGCATCGACGGGAAGCATGCGTCCTCGAATCGTCTATTTTTGTGAACGCGGATCAACTTCAGATAGCAGTCGGCGGTCAGTTGTGATGTTGGAGGATTTGCTAGCGCGACGACAAAGCGTAGTTAGTTTACCATTTCCTGTCTGAGAAGTTCTCAACTTGGAGCTCCGTGGAGCTGACCTCCCGCGGGAGCCATTGAGGGCCGTTTCTCGCCAACCGGCCCCGTCAGCGGCAGCCGCCGACGCCGCAAAGGCAGCGGTGAGGCTCGGTCTCGACCGGCGAGATCGGCAATCAGGGGACTGATTGGCTGATTGCGGCCAATTCCAGCGTCCAAGTGCCGGCTGAATCTGGCCACGGCCACCTGCTCCGTGGCTCCCTGGTTGCGGCTGTGGTCCGCTCAGGGCTTGTCTCACCTTCCTCTCCTCTGGTCCGACCTCAGCAGCGGACGCCGTGTCAGTCCGACCTGGCTCGGACCGCGGAGACGTACCGGCCTGACGTCAGCGCCATCCGTCATGTGACAGATCTGTCAAACGGCGGCTCCTGGCAACCGGTCCTGCGGCGTAGTAGCCGCTTTTTGCCGCTGGGTAAAACCGGTGGGTGGGTGTCGGTGGGGCCGCCGCGAGGCCGGCCTGCGCCGCTGCATCCCTCAGACGTCACGTAATTCCTTGGCCGCTGCGTGACCTGCACAACGCGTGACGCGGTTGGCCGCGAGCGTGGCGCGCGCGAGCACGGCAGTTAGAGGGATTCGGCTATTGCAAGATGACCTTTCAATACTGATGGGTGTATTGATGTGAAGCGCTATTGGTAGCGATGGCTGTTTGCGATGAATTTATGATGGCTTCTGATGTAATGGGTTTATTTGAGCATTTATTATAGGGACTTAGATGTAGGCGCCACACTTCGCATTTTATTTCGTTAAAGGTTTTTACGCAATACGACGATTCACCTATCAGAGGCAATGTCCAATGAGATCGCTGGTCTATAGCTAGGCCGAGCCTCTGCTGGTGCGTAATGCGTTTCACTGTCAAGGTCGTGTGTTTACGCACTATAGTACCCCGCCCCCTGCGAGCGGCGTGCACTGCGCGTGTCTGGCTGCCCATCTGGGTTGGGCGTGCACGGCGGTCAGTCGCCCGGCGCGGCGGTCAAAGGTCAGGTCGGCACGGGGTCGCATCACGCGGCCCGCGACTAACCAGACTGGCTAAATCGGGAGTGTTTCGAGCTGATTGACGGCGTCGGCGCCGGCCAGACGGACGGATCCCTCCCCCTCCTCGCCTCCTCCCCTTCCCATCCCCTCCGTCCGAGGGCGTGCTCCGTATTTAACGTCGACGCTACAGTCGTGCGGCGTCGATGACCTGAGACGCACATCCGCCGCCTGGGTCGGCCGTGGCCGCCGGGGTTCGGGCAGATGCGCAGTATATCTGCGTGCACGGCGCCGGAGTACCGCCTGTTAGCGGTCGGGGCGTGCCTGTGCCATCCCTGCCCGGATTGGCGCAGCGCGCGCTCTATTCGGACGTAAAAATAGTCCATAATCTAACGGTAAAATGTGATTTGAGAAAAATGTGAGAATGATAATTGAGAAGACGCATTTGGGAGGCATTAAATCATTCGTTCTCGGAGCGCACATTAAAAGCCGTAGCATTATGCTAATGTGTAAGTTTCAAACTTCAGAGGAAATGGGATCCCTGAAGCCCACGCTTGTTTCATCCCGTCGTCCTATCTAATCACCCGAAATGTCAGCAGTGCCGCGTTTCACGGCTGGGAATGGCTCCACGCTTACGAGGAAAACGGTATGTTATTACACGCCGTCCCACGTTACTTCCAAAATAGTGCGACGATATGCAAAGTTGAGAGTAGGCTTGGTATATGGCTTGACGTGTATGTGGTCCACATGCCGTGTGTTCTGTTGTTCACTGTTTGATGATCAATGCGCTTTGATGGGTTAACCTCAGCAAATATATTCGGACTTTAAAATGGTAAAAATTGTATACCTACTTGGATCAGCTCCTCGTTTCTATGCAAATTCATTTAAGCTGTTCTCATAACTAATGTTATTCCACCTCACTTCTTGGCTTTCCTAATTCATTGTTTCTTTTGAACAGCTGTGTGTCAAGCATTTTGTTTACAGACGTTGCTAAAAATCCTTCGTATATAAATGCTATGTAAGTTGAGTGTGCATACGGGCCAAACAATCTGGGTCGATCCGTTTCAATACAGTGTTAAGGCCGCGAGTACATGGAATACCACTCGATGAAAAGTGTTGCAAGAATTAAGCTTGTATGTGTTTTTGTCGCTTGTTTCCATACTATACGTTCGTTTTTTTCAGTTATATATTTTTATTTTTTATGCTTGTATTCTTTACAATTCACTGGCAGTAGATCAAAGACAAAAGTTCCAAACAATATGTACGGCGGCTGTATGGTGCCGTGTCTATATACACAAGGCAGTCCATCTCCAACTAATCGGTCTGGAACGTCCCTTTATGATAGAGTCGAACAAATATCTCTTCGACCTCCAAATAATCATTTATCCGGGCGCCGTCGTTGGTGGCTCCCGTGCCACGCGTCAGCCGCCGCGCCGGATAGGCTGGCCCGCCGGGCACGTCTGCAGTGCGGGCCAACCTGCCGGCCGGCGGCAGGCGCTCGGCAGCCAACTCGGCACGCTCGACAGGTCTGTTTTGTTTTTATCCGGCATAATTTCTCTCAATTCGAGCAGACCATTAGTGTCCATAAGGTGCGGAATTGTAACCACCGACGGAATTCTTCATCAGCCTAAGTGGCTGGAGATTTACACGGAACACTAAGTAGCATTTATCAACGGTTTTAGAGTAGTTCTCGTTAGTTCGCCACCTAACAACGTGGCTGGGTACTCCCGGGAGCCATCGTGTTTTCCGGCCCGAAACCTTGGGCGAGGCTGGTAAATAACAAAAAATGCGGCGGAGAAATTGGTTCCGTTCTTATACGCGGGGTGTGGACTTTTTCAGAGGCCGGCGCGCCTGCATCTCTCGCCACCGAGGCGCTATTTTATTGATCTCGACTGTCGTTATTGGAAGCGTATCTTCCAGAGCCGACTGACTCGGTTGAACGGTACCATACGAGTGCTGACGAGTTCTGAAGACGGCACATTTGTTTCTCGGTGAGATACCGACCGCTATACCTGCGCTCAAAGGTGCTGGAACTGGAATGGCTGGTTGGGATGTGATTGTAATCTGGGGATGGACAGGGGTATCTCGTTTCAGAAGCATTGCTGGTGGTCATTGAAATGATGATAGCTTGGGTGACAATGAATAATGTTTGGGAGCAAGACACGCATATGATGAATCGATCTTCAACGGTTATCGACGATCACATGAGGTCACACAAGCTCCGGTGGCCGAGTGCCAGGTCAACGGTGACAGATCATCGAGGTAAAAAGGACAGGTCACCGAAATTAGTACCTTTACTATTGCGAACATTTAGCTGATTTCGGATGTTAGGCTATGATAGCTTGAGCGCCCTGCTTATTTAGTTCTTTTATGAAACATCTCTTCGGTGAAGCAATTTGATGCGATAATCAGAAACACCTAATAACATAAGATTCAGACTTCGCAACCTGCATGACCTTCTCACATACCTCCAGATAACCTCGCGAGCGCTAGTGGAGAGTCACGTTCCTCAGGGCGTGATCATATCACCTCATACCTCCATCTGCGCGGCGCCGTGCGGCCCGTCAATATCGCCGCACGGTGAGCTGCCTCCGGCGGCTATAGCGCCTCCAGCGAGATGGTTTGACGTACGGTCACGTACGCCAGCGCTCACTCATCCTAGCCGCAATGGTGGGCCGTGGCCTCGGCAGGAGTCTGCGGCGCCGGCTATCGCGTAGCGCCTTATTGCAGTGTGTGAGGAGGCATGGGGCTGCCTATCGCAGAAGTGACAAGTAAGTGCTACCTGGTAGCTCATGCTTATTTTGATTATCACTCAAGATCCCCTGACAACAAGGCACTGGAGCGATTGGCATGGCTGAGTTGCCAAACATTGACACAAAGCCGCTGGGAATTCCGTATGGGGTGCTGCTGTCTCCGGGCGGTGTTTTCGTCGGGTGTTCGCTCGTTTCCCTGACAACCTGCGACAGGAGCCCTCATCCCCGTGATGTTCGATCCCGGTGACCCTTTATCTCCGCGGCCAGCGGCTGGTTGACCCTCACAGTGCCGGAGGGCACGGTCGTTTGTTTACCGGTCGGTCACCGGCCGCAGCGGGCCGGGGCGGCCTCCTATAAAGGCTCGACGCTGCCGGGTTGAGAGCAATGCAGCTCGGGTCGCCGTCCGGCGTCGGTTTGTCTCTGATCGAGCGAGGGATCTCCGTGCCGCCGCTATGGCTGTCCGGCCGACATCACGTCTTCTGGTGCTGTCCCTGCTGCCGCTCCTGGCTGGGCTGGTGGTCGTCGAGGCACTGACTTTACGTAAGCACCGGATGTAGGCTTTGCTCGGGGGAGTGAATGTCACGCTTTCATGTTCCGAGCCTTTGTGTCCGCACCCGTGAGCAGCAGTTAAGAGTTAGTTCCAATATTTTGATTAATTGTAATGTTTTATAGTTTATATATCTTACCTTTGTAAATTTTAAGTTCCACATGCCTGGTGATTACTTTGTTTCCTTAATGCGTTGCTCTCATTAAGTTTAGCGACTGTTGCAAATTGCAATATTTAATTCATTGAAACAAATTATCTTGAAAGCGCTCGACGAAAGCCCTAGATATCGTGCGCATTTTGCAGTTCTGGCGCTTGGAATTGAATTTTTCTGTGTGTAGAGTAACTCACAATTGAGTTTCAGCTAGTATGCTATTTCACTTTGGTCTCGTCGGAATTGCACCTGAATTTCGGGCATAGCTGTCAACTGGCATACCCTGAAACGTGTGCGCAAGCAGTGCGACATTTTGAAAATATCTAGCTGAAAATTGACGGCTGATATATGCTCGTAACGCGCACTTGCTCGTCGGCGCGTTGAATATTCAGCAAACTTCAGCACACCAGAATGGCGTGACCCAAATGGGATATCACCCTTTATTGGCTTAATATTCATTTACTTTGGTTACATATTTCTCAGACGTAATTTTGCCGAAATGGTTCGTTTGATATTGCGATCCGATGTGTACCTATCTGCAATAACTTTGGCTAGTGGGGGATGTGAGCAAAGGTATGTGAATTTCCAAAACCAAATGGCTGATCAACTTTGCTAGGGAACTTTTTTTTTTTTAGCGGCGTCCATAAATACAAGGTCATAGGTCATACAGCCAACCATGTATCAGCCACTTCGTGCTGCATTTTTGTCGTTTCACCGCTGATTTAGATTCTTGTCATGCATAGGTAAGCAATGCTTCTGTGTGTATATTACTCCAAAGTCGCTTTTGAAAAATTTGCTCATTACCTAAGGAATAAGTATACAATATTTATGTTTCCTAACTTTTACAGTGGCATGTGTTACGTTTATTCGCATCCTCGGCTATCTTGCCACTTGACCCGTAGGCTGACCTCTCGGCGCACTTAAATCACCACCGCTCCTTTCCTGAGTGGCGCCGACGCAGCGGACTTTGACCCAACCGGTCGACCTTTCGTAATCGGCTGCGACGCAGCACGCACCCTCCCCCGCCCTCCGACTTTTGACGGTCGGCTGTGTTTTGATCTTGTCCAGACGTTACGCCCATTCATTTTTCTGCGACTGTATGATAATAATGGGTGATCCGTGGTCTTCCGCGTTCTGATGTTTGCCAACATCCCACCGCTGAGCCGCGTAGCGCAGGGGCGGGGTCACTGGGAGGGTCAGGGCACGTCTCTGTGCCGCCGTGCCGAGATGATTGGGTCGCAGCGACGTGCCGACAGTCATACGGGCTGCTGGCGATTAGACCCGCCCCTTCCCCTCCCCTCCCCCATGGCGTGGCGGCGCCGCTGCGGGTCGGTGGCAACCGCAGGTTGTCGCCCCCAGAGAGGGCATTACGGCAACTCGTGTGCCATGGTCTTGTTCATGCAGGGAATCGGGCATGTGCTGTAGAGATATTTGCTTACAGGACGATGTGGTGTGTGTGGCACGGGCTAGAGAAGAGAAGCGGGTTTGGTTACTCCGGGCGATTCTGAGAGGCATTGTTCCTGACTTGGTTGGGTGCCGCGTTATATAATAATTTCTTTTCCTTTCCATTCCTTCTGAGCTGATACGACGGATATCGAACGCTGTCGGATCTAGTTTGCTGATGGAGATTTTCCGCAAACCGATACTGAGCCCTTTCAACTTTGAATTGTGTTGACTTGTTCGCGTGTTGTTCCGCATACCGATCGGCCTCCTCTGCGATCTGAATTCGGTAGCGTTTTTCCGCGGGGATTCGGCTGGCTGTGAGAGGTCCGATCTCGTGCGGTGGGTTTCGCCCGACCTCCGCGGCTCTGTCTGAGCCGCCTCTCGGCAGCACCCCGGGGACACTATGCAATAACACGCGCCGGCCCTCATTCGGCCGGGTAGTTTGGCCGGCGCCGTGCCGAGCTGCGTTCCAAATGGTGACAACGCAATGCAGATAACGCGCTGAAAGGGTGCTGAAAAGGTGCTGTGCGACCACAATCACTGAGTCTAGAACGGTGAGGAACCTCGGAGTGACGATGGACCGTCATTTGAGTTTTGAGCCGCATGTCGACAGCGTTACACAGAAATGTACTGGCATGCTCATAGCACTGATGCATGTACGTCATGTTGTGCCGAGGTCTGCCTTGAAGTGCATCGTCCAGTCACTAGTGATCTCGGTATTGCGATACTGTTCGTCCGTCTACGGATCGTGCGGAGAGACGCAACTTCGGCGGCTCCAAAAAGTACTGAACTTCTGTGCCCGGGTCGTGTCGAACAAGCGGCGTCGCGACAGTGTGGCATCTGTAATGCGCGAATTGAAATGGTTATCTGCCAAGCGACTAATTGACTACCACACCGTGTGCGCTGTACAGCGAGCTATCGTGTCTTCCCAGCCTGAGCGACTGAGCAGCACCATAGGGCGCCAGGCGAGCAATCGCCACCAGCACGACACAAGGCGCGCCAATTTGCTCACGCTCCCGTCCATTCGGACGGAGGCAGGCCGACGGCGGCTGTGCTACAGGGGAGTGGCACGACTCAACCAGCTCAAAGTTGACCCAATTGTGTCATCTTTCAGAGCTAACGCTATGAAGGTGCTGCGAGCAATGCCTGAACAAGATGCTTAGATTGTGTGTGTGTCTATGTTGAGCATACGTACTGTGATTTGTGAATGCGTGGATGTGTGCTCGATATACTCCCCCTCCCCATGATATCCCCCATCGTATGACGTGAGCTTGTGAAAAGCCACTCCAATGTGTGGATCTGGCTCGAATATATCTGTATCTGTATCTGTATCTGTATCTGATGGGGTCGGGACGGACGCTGATGATGCTGGGAAAACGAGAACTTTGTCGAGATTGCTCCACCAAGCGTGCTATTGTAAACATGTTCAAGTTCAGCCAGATACCTGAATCGTAATCTAGTTTTTCTGTTGACTAAAATAACATTGAAAAGTGTACTTTGAAGAATCTTTTGGCGTATTCTTCCCATTGCTTCAAGTTTCTTTTCTTCTTTTGTCGACAAGTCCAGTCGAATTGAAGCTTGAACGAATTTGTTTCCCTGCATTATTGCACCGGCTCGAAGGCGAATGCTGTTTTCTGTGCTCGGAAGATTGTACATATTTACGATGTTCGAAGTTTTGTAATACCTGACGTCTTCTTCGTAAAGCAGGCTGAGAAAGGTCATGTAGACTTCCGGAATGTTTTTCATTTCAGTTTGACGCTGAAATAGGTAGGTACTTCAAAGAAACTATTTCAATTGGCCGTCAAAGGCATGCCTTGTTGTCCCTCCAAAACTTGTCACAATGCCGACTTTTATAAAAGTTTATTTTGTAGGGCAGGTAACCTATAAAAAGGTTAATCATCTGGACAATCGGTCCGTTGCATTCCTCGCCCTATAGACGTCTTTGATTATTTAGAATGTAGGTAACTGAAAGTTGAAACTGCCTTGTATCGGCCCGTTGTGTATAGTTTTTCTAGCAACAGGCGCCACGCACAAAAAAATGCAGGAATTCTACGTTGCAATCGAGCTTGCAGCCATAAAAGCATTTCACTTCTCACCCTACTCTTTCATAAAGCAGGCAGGCTTATGTGTACAATTTCTTGGTCATGATAATTTTTTATCTTTGTCTTTCTGTTTAAGCTCGGTCCCGTTTGACGTTCGCTCATGAAACTGTTGGTTTAATGTAACACCGTGGTCTCAGGTGTATAATGGCTGTTTCTGACGATTATGTATTTTTGTTACAGCCAAACCGGTCGAGTGTGACGACACCCAGTTCAAGTGCGGCAACGGTCGCTGCATCATCAAACGCTGGCAGTGTGACGGTGATGATGACTGCGAGGACGGTAGTGACGAGGACCCCCAGCTCTGTGGTGAGTACAGGAGCGGTGACTGCGGCTTTTCCCAGCGATGGGCGGTCACGAATGGGTGCGAAAATGCACGAGATTTTACCTGATTGCCGTTGATATAAATCAAACTTCACTACCGGAGAGTAAAAAATGATTTACTTGTGAAAAGTGGTTAATGTGTAGCAAGTTCATTATTCCTGTGTTTTTGCTTTAAATTTTTGCTTAAATTTGATAATAACTATGCTTGATTATTTCCTAAATGTCTGATGTGTTGGGCCTTATCTGTTGTGCTTTCTCAGTTCATTCCCCTGCGTGAAGAAGCTACTGCTGTTGGTCTGTGTCTAAGTTGTCCTCTCTGTTTTCAAAATGTTTATTTTGTGGTCGCCAAATCACCACTCCTCATCCCTTATCCTCACGTTCTTGTCCCAGCTTCTTATCGCTTCTTATCCATCCTTCACTGGACCACCATCCGCTCACCAATGCCCCCCGCCGCCACTGCGGGCTGTTTAACAAACGGTGCCGACTGCCGACTGCCGGCGGTCACTCCGATAAATCTGCCGATAGCGTTCAGTGGCCGCGTTTAACCGGGCAGTCCGTCTCCGGCCGTCGAGCCCCGCTCTCCCCCTCTCCCGCTCTCCCGCCCGCTCGCCTGCCCAGCAGTGAGCCTGGCCAGGCGATCCCCTCGGTCGATCGCCCAGCTATCCTTCCACGATCGAACAGAGCCCGGTGGGGGCCGGCAGACGTCCAAAACGAGCCCGCAGTGACGGGTGACATGTTTTGGTCGCTGCAAATGTCTCATGTCCATGTTGGCACGTGGAATTCCCTTATGATGTGTCACTTCAGTGCATTATGTCGTTTGCCGGTCGTTCCTCTGTTGGTGTTGTGGCGACTCGAGTCTCGAGAGGCTCGAGTGTTGTTCTGGTGCCCTGTTGGTGGCCATCCAATAATGGTCTTATTGGCAGCCGTGCTGACAGAGGGCCCGAGGACCGACGAGGTGTGTGCTTTGTGCCGGACTTGTGTGTTCCGGCCACTAAATTGGGCTTGACGACTGTGAACGTACGGAACGGTGTTATTTCAGCTTCAATGTAACCCCGAAATGTGTTGCTGGTCGTTGTACTCTAAGGTGTTGTGCTGTGTTGTGCTTTGTTTTGTGTTTTTATGTTTGACGCACCACCCTGTGCGTTGGTCATACCGGATCGTACCGTCCTGTCTCTGTTAGTGTCCACCGTATGCCTCCCTGTCTGCTGTATCACTGTGTATGTCTGTCGTACCGTTCTCCGTGTCTGCCGTATCGTTCTCTATGTCTGTCTTACCAATCTCCGTGTCTGTCTTACCATTCTCCGTGTCTGCCGTACCGTTCTCCGTGTCTACCGTACCGTTCTCCCGTATATCGGCTGGAGTGTGTCCGCCGTGTTGCAGCGGCGAGGCAGTGCAGCGACGAACACTTTCGCTGTGTTTGTCTGAGGCACCTCTCCGTGTCTGTCGTACTGTTCTCCGTGTCTGCCGTACCGTTCTCCGTGTCTGTGGTACCGTTCTTCGTGTCTACCGTATCGTTCTATCCCCGTGTCGGCTCTGCAGTGTGTGTCCGCCGTGTTGCAGCGGCGCGGCAGTGCGGCGCCGAGCAGTTTCGCTGCGGCGCCGCGGACGGTGTGGTCCAGTGCGTGCCCGCCTCTTGGCGCTGCGACGGACAGGCCGACTGTGAGGACGGCGCCGACGAGCTCGGCTGCTGTAAGTGCCGCCGTCGCCGTCCATGGGTGCCCCTCTCCCCGATCTAACCCGCTAACGACCCCGACCCGACCTGACCGACAGCGGCGCGCGCCTGTGCCGACGACCAGTTTGCATGCCGCGGGTCGGCGGGCGAGTGCGTGCCCGTCGTGTGGCTGTGTGACGGCGCAGAGGACTGCAGTGACGGCAGCGACGAGGCCAACTGTAGTAAGCAGCTCTCCTTCCCGGTCACAGCGCCCGCCGGACGGGCCGTCACCTCTCTGTATATCTGTCTGTGGTGCAGTCACCTCTCTGCTTTGTGTATCGCTCTGTCTTCTGCCCCGCTCGGCCCACCTCCTCGCCTGTAGAGCACGGCCACTCGGTCTCTCACACACTAACGCACGTCCCGGCCTGTACCGTAGTCGCTGCACGTCCCGTCCGTGTCTCTGCCGAGAAACGACCACCCGGCGTCGGATCCTGTCGACGCTTCCCCCCCCCCTCTCTCCCCCATCCACTCGGCATTTCTATAGGCTTCTGAAAAGGCACGCTGGTGGTGTCGTCTCCTTTTGGCCTTCACGGCTTGTATGGGCTCGTGTCTCTGATGCGAGTCGTGCGAGCGAGCAAATGGGCGACTACCAAAAGCTGCGAGCGTCAGCCTGCGCCGTTTAATAACGGTCGACGGATCGTGCTGCCGTCGCTGGTAGTTTATGGCCCCAGTTGATCCCGGCTATATTGGCTGGAACTATTTCCTGTTCTGGGAGCCGATTGCTGTCCGATTATATAAATCTCCGCCCGATGTATTGCCGGTAACTGTCTGTTGCCAGCGCTCCATCAGCGGTTTGGCCGGTCGGATGGCGCCCGACCAGCTCTAACACCTCGCCGTGCAATAAATAATGCCGACGCCATAAATGGGGTTCGCAGCTAAGCCGATCCATTTTTCATGCCGGACACTAGGGCCCATTATGGCAGAGTGTTGCCACTTAAATCGCGAGCTGGCCCAGCCGGGACCCCGGAGCGGTGCTGCGCGTCGTGCCAATTCAGCAGAACGGCCCAGCGGCGGCGGCGGAGGCTATGACACCTCTGGGAGGCAGGCCACCGGCGGCTGTTCATCCTATTGGTTCCAGAGTAACCAGGACACCGTGTCGTGGGCTCCCAACAGGCTGGTATTGACAGCTCTTAGCCTGAACTTAGCTCGGAACACGACTCCGCCGGCTGCATAATTGGGACCGTCTGAAAGGCGCTCCTGTAAGTCAGTGTGAAGTGTGAACCTGTACATAATTGGATTCCCACCGGCTTGCCGGTCTCATATCGCTCGTCTTTTTATGACGACAAATGACAGACGACTTGTCACGGCCGTCCTCGTGACTGGCTCTTTGCCTCGTCGGGCGCCGCTTGGCCGTAACGGGCCATCTCGTTAGGCCGGCACGGTATCGTCCCGAGGGGCGCAGTTGGCCGCCGCCCACTAACAAATGACCACTGGCCGTCTGCCGGATGACCTCTGGGTCGCCGGTGGTCGTCTGCCTCCCCCCGGGGGGACATCGGTGACCGGAAGGTCAGCAGGAGCTCTTCCGCGCACTCAGTCCCTCTCGCCACACAGCTCAGACTCGGTCGCTGCAGGAGAGTCGAGTGGGAAGTCTGGAAGGCCTCTTCTGCCAGCTCAATCGAATTAGGGCTTGCCTTTTGTCGACGGACGGCCGTCGTTGCGCCCTGAGTGGAATGGACGGCACCGCTGTGCTTCGGGCCGTAAAACCGCGCCGTGCGCCGCGCCGACAGTTGGCGACACTGACGGCCCCGCCGGGCGGCATACGGCGGCCCAGGGGCTCGTGTGCAGACCGGTACGGCCGCATTGCCGAGCCTGCCGCTCTTCCGCAGCTAGGCCACGAGTCGAGACGGAGGCCAGACGGCCGGCACCGGGTCAACGTGGGCTGTGGAAGAGGATCGAGATGCAGCGATGGGCGCTCTCCGCGGGCTGCCAAACTCTGCTCTCTCGGCGAAATAGAGGCTGCTTTTCGTTCGAGTCACGTGCTATTGGCTGTCGTTTTGTTGGGGACTGTCTGAGACCACTGTGCTGGCGTCTAGCTGCTATTGATGAGCTAAGTAGCCGTTTCTGTGAGCGATGGGACAGTTAATCGCCATTTTGGATTAACGGAACGCCTTGGGAAATGTATTAAACTGAAATGGTTTGGCTGAAGCACATCGGAAAGTCAATGGTCAGGTCGTCGAGGCTGTCTTTAGATTTATTGGTACCGATTGCTGCAAATGTAAACTCGATAGCTTGGACTTTCCCTTTTACTGCATCTTTAGCATGTCTGACTGGGTCCTGGTCTCCGCGGTATGCGCGGAATTTATTTCTGTTCTGTATCATACATACTAGTTTCTCGCGTTTATCGTAACACAAGATGAACAAATTTCAATTTATCGCAACATGTTTATCGCAACATTTTTGCCTCGATTTATTGCATCATCTAGGATGTTGCAATAAACTTGTGCATCTTTTAATGAAAGGTTTTGCCTATCTAGGAAGAAAAAATTCGGATATGTTCCTTCATGGATTGAATCGCTGCGTCGCTCGCCGGTGAGGCACGGAGGTTGAGATGCTGGAGGGACGGACATGCAATAATTCTTGAGGTGTACCTATCAGGTGCACGATGGACAGATTCGGTGCTTATCTTACGTTTATTCGCCTATTGTGGCATATGTTCCCATCAATTAATAGTCGAAGTCGAGCACTCGCCGGCCAAGGGGGGGGGGGGCGGGTGCCGCCCCCATACTTTTTTTTTGGCAATAGCTCGGAACACGCCCGCGATGGAGAGCTGAAACTTGGCATACCTGACCTTTGACTCAAGCCGGATCTTGTGAGATCAGCCGTATTTTCAGCTCAGGTCAGGTCAGTGACGTGACCTATAACATAAGTGAACCTATGCACGGTCCTCAGATGTCGCAACTTCGCAACGCCCTCAGTGCTAGAGGAACTTTCACAGGGAGATGAAACTTACGAAGATGTAAGTTTTATCTGTGAGACCTTCAGAGGTCTCACAACTTGTATATATCTCTGATCTTTTCCTAAAGGTCACACGTGGTTAGGTCGGTTACGTGACCTCACCATTATTAAGTCAATGGGTAAATATGAAAACTGCTATTTTGGCGCCGGGAATGATCTAAAACTATCCCAAGCACATGGAATCAGGCGCATACCTAGAATTTTGCCAAGGGATGGGGGCGGAGGAATCCCGGGTGGGCTCCTTTCTACAGAGGGTCTCCTCTCTAAAGGGGCCTCCTCTCTACAGGGGGCCTCCTTTCTACAGAGGGTCTCCTCTTTACAGAGGGCCTCCTACCTTCAGAGGCCTCCTCTCTACTGAGGAGTCAGAGGGGCCCTAGCGGTCAGACACAGACACTAACGGTTATTCACAGGAGGCCCCAGGAAGTAAGAAGGACCCTAGCTGTCACTTGTCAGGCTGGTCAGAGGGCCCTGATTGTCCTGACGTGTTTTTTTTTTGGGGGGGGGGGATTCCCGTGAATTTCGTTCGCCTCCGACGTGATTTTAACCAACGTGGACCTTCGGCCCACGGGGCCCTGATTCCATCTGGGGCCTCCTAAAAAACCCAAGGGGGGGGGGGGGCGGACGCCCCCCGTTGGGTACGTCCCTGCATGGAATCGTGATTTCATGCACTCCTTGCAAGGTCCGATGCTTCACTATTGCATTGTTGACCTTGCGTGACGTCATTTACGACGTCACTAGGGTCATAAGAGTTTTTCGTCAATAACTCCCGATCAAATTTAAGTAGAGAGTCGGGAAAGACACCATTGGACTCGGGAAGACCTGCAGAATCGAATGCTATGCAATATGATATCCTTTGATCAACTTCGTGACTTGAGGCCTGAGGGGCTCCATGACCTGACCTTGACTCGAGGTCTACACCTTAACCCGGCCGGGCCCGGGGGGTAATCCCAACCACCGCAGCCCGGGGGGCGTTTTTCGCCCCCCCCCCCCCTGTCTAACTCCGTAAATAAGGGAGCTACGGTAACAGAAGCGATACCAAACGAAAGGTCCTTACGAGACGATTCTAAAGCACCTAAAATTTTGACCTCAGGTCAATTTTCAAGGTCAGAGGTCAAGGTCAAAGGCAAAAACCGGCACATGTGTAGTGATCTCAAAGTAAGCCTTCTAGAGGACGGCAGGCCGCAGGCAGCATCAAACCGGAAAAATTGGGTGTCAAACGAAAGAAGAGAACCTGAGGATTTCGAAAATGTGCTCAAAATCAAAGGTCAAGGTCAATGTCACGCTGAAAAAAAAACGACGCGAGCCCATGTGTAACGAGAGAGGCGATACGCCATTCGAAGTGGAGTAAAGCGTGCTTCAATCCAAGATAAATAAAATCAATCAAATCACATAAATTCAATCCAAGCACATACAAATAAAATGTTTGTAAGGTGCCGAAGTTCAATGGACCATTTCTGCGGTCAATAATGAAGGCAATATGACGATAAAGTCCAACTGAGATAATCGTTGGCACGGATGTGGCCAAAATCGGGCACGAGCAGGACCAGAATTTGGCGCAACTGTATATCACGAACGGGATCCAATGCTGGAACGAACGGCATCAGCGTCAGGCTCAGCACCATAAGCTGGTACAAATGGTGAGGCAATTCAGGCTCGAACTACAGAACAGTCAAGCATAACTAGTAACTACCGTAATCTAACACGAACAGTTATGAGACCCGGCACCAGAACCTGGTACAAACGGCACCATTTTGGACTGGAGAGCGTACCGTCACCAGGCACGAACGGTTCCAGAATATGGCGCGATGGTATGTACATCAGGAAAGAACGTTACCATAACCTGGCACGAACGACATAGGATCAACCATGGAGACCAGAATCAGACACGAACGGTAAAACATAATGGACAATAACGGGTATGCAACGGCGCAGAGCAGTTGAGAGGCCACCAGCGGCGTCCGGCAGGAGCCGAGCCGGTCGGCCAGCGCGCCGTCGAGCCGCGGGCTGGCGCCGCCCGTCAGCGCCAGCCCCGCCTGCAGCTCGCCCACCGACGGGCTCCGTGTGGACATGTGCAGCGTCACGCCAACGGCAGCATGCCGCTACGGTGCAAAAAGGTTCATTTTCTGACGACTGACAGTGTATTTCAATAAGGACACAAAAATGCAGCTGCCGGACTGGCCACCCTTTGCCGACCACACATGGACCGACGGCATCGGGCGCTGCCACTGGACCCTAGCACAGACTCGATCGGATCAACACAATCTTACACCAGGCACACAACACACAACGGATCATGGTACTCAAGTCCGTGCCATCGGTGTCACTCAACAAAAACGGTGCTTCTGTCTCAATGTAAAACTCAATGTATGTACTTACTGACGCCGCGGGCGGCTCCGGGCCGCGAGTCCCATCCGGACCCAACCCAGCACAGCCCAGCCCCCGGCCCGATTCAGCCCTATCACCGGGCACCGCTGCCAGTGCCGAACAGGGAAGGACGGACACCAGAGAACAACTGATGACAACGGACTTACGAGAACTTACAGCATCGAAACCATTATGAGGAAACACGTTATCGAGATACACAACAACCCATACACACTTCACACGCCATCTTGACGCTCACGACTCCGACGTACGCTAGGCCGCTGGCCACCCTTTGCCGACCACACATGGACCGACGGCATCGGGCGCTGCCACTGGACCCTAGCACAGACTCGATCGGATCAACACAATCACTAGACTTACACCAGGCACACGAGACACAACCGAACATGGTACATGCGTCCGTGCCATCGGTATCACGCAGCAAAAACGGTGCCTCTGACTTCTGAGCTTGATAACCAAACTCAACAAAAACGGTGCTTCAGAGCTTGACAACCAAACACCGGACACGGCCAGCAGGACCTACTGCAGCGCCTCGAGCGATCCTGACATAGGCCATGTGGCGGCTGTTCACTGGCTGCCACAGAGAGCACTGCTGACGTCGCGGGCGGCATCGGGGCGCGGGCAGGCACATGTATTGTCGCCGCGGGCGGCATCGGGGCGCGGGCAGACACATGTATTGTCGCCGCGGGCGGCATCGGGGCGCGGGCAGACACATGTATTTGACGCCGCGGGCGGCGCCGGTCCCCAAGTCCCGTCCGGACCCAACCCAGAACAGCCCGGCCCGGCCGCTCCAGCAGCTCACTCCTGAGGGCAGGGACCACCGAACTGATGTTAGTTACGCCGTGAAATCGGACGGAGTCATGGAGCTATGTGAAGGAAATACAATATTGAGCCTATTACGGTTTTCAAAAGCGTTTTTTCAGCGACGCGCTAGCTCCACCAGGGGCGAAACGGCGAGGGGGTCGTACCCCCCTCGGCCGGCGCGTATGTAGAAAACCAATAGGTCCGGCGAGGGTTAATACCGCTGGAATTTGGCTTATTGAAGTAAAAAAATGCGGTTGGAGCTCTGCTGGCTCCAGTTCTATGAACTCAAAAATAGGTCACCTTATCCACACTTACATAGTTATGACAATGAACATTGAAGAACTAACTGACGATTGACTCAGTTAGTATCAAGGAGGAATCATCCCTTACACGCCTAAAATAAGCAACCGAATATAGCGCATCGCAACAAACATACGCGCCAAGTACAAAGAAGTGCATCAATACATTGTCAATACTTACTGCCTTCTGTTTAAGTTTGTACATCTTGCATCTTATGTCATTCAGATTATGGCCGTTGAACGGCTCCCTCTTGTACAGGTCTCTGAGGTCATCCATACTGGGTACCCGCCCACCGCGGGCTTTCAGTATCGCCCGCAGTCTCTGCACTTCGGGCACAGACCACTTTACATATCGCTCTGAAAAAATAAAGAAATGTTAACCCTGTTATACGCCTTGACTAGCCTGAGGCAAGTTTTTTACCAGCGCCGTGACGCTCTTCCAATCACAATACATCGATGGAAGGACAAGGGTGCATTCACAACCTTTCTAGTCAGGTAATGGGCCGCCCTACAGTTATACACGTTGTCAAAGGTGAAAATTATTCTATTGTGACACCGTTGACGAACTTCCTGATAGACAAAAAGGTAAAACACAACCAATTACTGGTTGCTTTAAATGATTTTCTCACAGCACAAAATATTTAACCTCAGGCCATCACCTTTGTTTCAAAGAGTTAACTTTCTAATTACATACTTATTCGGAAACACTGACGCCCGGTGTGATACCGACTTTACATCTGTTATACCCGCATGATATACTTTCGTCTGCTCCGGGTGATTTAGTGATAAATAGCAGACATGGTTGTTTAGTTCAGCACTGCTTAGCGGGCATCAACCGGGTAAACGGGCCTACCTAGAGCGTCCAAACAGTGTTGCGGTAGAGCATCTCATCTTCCGTCGGAGAGGCCAACAGCCTGGTGAGACTACTACAGAATATGTGTCCGCTTTGCGAGCACTAGCCAATATATGTTACTTCAGGACGATAAATTAGACATCGGCAGCCACATCAGCCGCACAGCACCAGCCGACGTCCGGCGCTCGGAAACGGAGGAACATCTGGCCACCCTTCCAGACGACGCCGTGTAGGTATGGAGCGACGGCTCGGCGGAGGGAGGTGTCTCAGCCAGAGGGAGTGAAGCGTTGATAATCCTCCCCTCGGGCGAGGAACACGAGCTCCGAGCCCCCGCAGTCAAGATATGCAGCAGTACCCGCGCTAAGCTGGTGACGATCCGCGGGGCTCTGGAGATGCTGCTACAGCTGGAAGGCGGCCCGGCGGAGAGCCCAGTCATCGTCTGCTCAGACTCGCAGGCGGCGCTCGCCACGCTGGCGAGTGGTGCTGGGAGTCAGACGACCGACGGCACTCGGTGCCGCCGTATGGCGACTGCTCCTGACTCCGAGTCCTCATACAGTGGATCCCGGCACACTGCGGAATACCCGGCAACGAAAGGGTGGACGTGCTGGCTAAAGTGGCCTCCAGCATGTCGCAAGCCGCCGTCCCGATGGACGTCCGCTGCTTCGTAAAGGCTGATTGTTTGAATTGGACAATTGAATTGGACAATCATATACGAATTAATTTCGTGAAGGCTGTCAGCCTTGGCCGCTCCGCCACCAAGGCATGGCATCGCAGCTGGACAGACAGCATCTTCAAAAAACATTATGGGAGACCGGATGCCGATGCCGGTGCTTCTGGTGTCTCGGGACGAGGCGGTTAACGTCCACCAGCTGCGGGCGGGACACTGGAGCCACTCGTAGAGTTATCTGCGCAGGATCGGACGCCACCCCGAGCGCGAGTGTCCACAGTGCAGCGACCTGGCCTGCCCAGTGCAGTGGCGCGCTGCCTGGTGTGCCGCGAGGGTCCGGACACACCGGAGCGCGTGTTGCTCGGGTGCCCATGCTTGGCCGGAGCGAGGCTCCAACTACTCGGAAACATATGATCGGACCCTACGCAGCTTTGGGACGGCGGTGTCGTGGCGGCCTTCAGCCGCGGCTACCTCAGTCACCGAGAGCCGTTGGGCTACGGCCGGCCATGAGCCGACCCGCGGAGAACAAGAGCAACAACTTCAGGACGATTGAAGATAAGACGATCAGATACCTCGTGGTGGAACAGATCCTGCATCATCATCTAGCGAAGTTCCTGCAAGACGGTGCCCTCACCCTGGAGAAGGTGCTCGATTTGTGTGAAGCCTACGAGCGTTCAATCCTCCAGTCGTCTGATGGCTCGTCATGAACACAACGCAGTGGCTAATATCAGCCGACAGCCGCGGTTGACAGAACACCCAGCATCTGTAGAAGGCCATGCGGGAGCTAGGGGCTCGCTGACCATGCCAACAGCCAGGGCCCCTCAGTGTCCTGCCAGACGAGTGACCTGACGCGTCTGTGGAAGGAAGTCACTATGCTGCAGTCGGAAAGAGGAAGTTAACACGAGTGAAGAAGGCCACCATGGCGTTTCATGTGTTGCAGTGCAAGGTAAACACCTGCAGTAAGTAAGGTGACCGGCCCTGTCATCCTGGAGGCAGAGAGGCGTAGGCAAGCGATGACACTTACGGTGGATGCTGGTGAAACCTGCTCGACCTTGAGACTTTAGTGCAGAGTACGTCTGCCGTCTCTAGGGATGCACTTACGAGCCATCCACATCCAACCTCCTCAGGTTCGGGAGAATGCATTTCAGCGTGACAGGTAAATACTCTGCGACGTCTGCGTGCCACAGCCCGGTACCAGTCGGTGGATGCCAGCCTCTTCCTGGTGGATACATGGCCGCTGCGGAAGCCATCACAGGCCTGGGTCTGATGCAAAGCTGGGTGTCACCATTTCCCAACATCAGGTGAGGTCTTCACCATACAAGAGGAGGGGGATGCGATTCTCCCGACCATCAATGGCTACCAGCATTACAGCATCCTCGTCCCAAATGTCCCATCCTCGTCCCTAAGCCCACGGACTACAAGCTGCGCCGTCTTTTGCTCTCTGTTCGAGATGAGGTGCAGGAGGAGCGGAAGACATCGTGGAGAAGATTGAAGCGTCCTCATGGGTGAACCCGCAGGTCTTCTCTCGCAAATTCAACGGGCAGCGTTGACATCAGGTGGCCCAACTCACATATTGTGGCTGAGATATATCCTCTTTCGACAATCGAAGAGTACCAGGCTCGACTTCATGGCAGAGTCTACAGCAACATCGATCTCCGGTCGGCATGTGAGCAACTGGAACCCCATCCGGAGAGCAGGAACATCAGCGTTCATCTCGCACGGTGAGTTGATACGATTTCTGCAAATCACCTCCGGCCTGGTCTCGACAGACTCTGCTTGCCAGAATCTCCTTCACAACTTGTTAGGGAGCTCAGAAGTTTCCTCTCGCTGACTTGCTGGTCGAATCGCTCCATCCCAGTCTGCGCTTACATCCGACAACTTGCTGTGATTCTACGGAAGGAGTGCTGTTCGAGTGGATGGGGGAAGAGTCAAGGTTCCAGACCATCAAAAATGGTACCGAGCAGCCCGGTTCTGACGCCCTTAAACCGAGACCTACCGACAGTGGTGACGTCACGGCCACGCGCATCCGAATCATTCATTTGATAGCACTGCTGGGTGCTGGTGCCATCATGTCACAGCTGTCCTGACGGCTCAGTGCTTTGTCCTGACGAGCGGTGCTCTTTGTCCGACCGTGAGGCCCTCAGTGCCGTGCAAGCAATGGAGCGGTGGAACGTCTACCTCTGAGGGCGACGTTTAACACTCCGGACTGGCCAGTCCGTGATGAACACGCTCCTCGCCTAAGTTCTCAGACTGGGCGGGAGCACCTGTTGCTAGGTGGTAGGCTCGAATGCTACCGTACGTCTACGAAGTGACGAGCGCCCCTGCCAGCAGGATCACTGTCGCTGACGCACTGTCACGCCAGCGGCTGTCCACTACAGGGCCCGTAGAAGAAGCCGATGAGGAAAAGGTCGTCATCTGCGTCAGGGGCGAACACCTATCACCGCTAACGGAGAAGAAGGTTCGAGAGGCAGCTGTAAAGGACCCTGAGGGGTGTTCACGGGCACCGCACACTGCTGCGTGCGGTGTGTGCGGTGCGTCCAGCAGGCGTGGGGGTAGGGGATGGGTAGGCGGCTCTGACGTCACGGCTGCGTGCGGTGAACGATCCGCTGTGGCCAGTCCCGACCGGCCACAGCGGTCGCTGTGTGCGGTGACGGAAGGCTGACGTAGGGACGCAGTGGGCGGAGCTTGGAGGCTGTGTGCGGTCCGACCGCACACAGGGCCCGTGAACAGCCCTCAGCTCTCCAGCAACTGAGTGACGTCATCCTTTCCACTTCAGCAAAACTCGTCCCCTGCTGTCATTTCGGAATTCGGCAACACCGTGAGACTTGCTATAGGCATGTCGTGCCACTCTCCGTATCTCAAATCGTCCATTTGATACTGATGTCCATTGATACGGCTTTAAAGATGCTTCAAAGACGGCAAAAACCCATACGTCCTCGCGACCGAACAGGATAAACTCAATGCAGACAGCATATAACCACATGTCAAAAGCCCTCACGTCGTCCTTGTGTAGTGTAGCGACGTATTGGGTTTTGACGTTGCAAGCATTTCATAATCTGCAAGAACGTCTATGGGTTTACCGACGTGGATTTTGTCACTGGCACATAGGTTAGCCATGACGTGTGGGTTTTCGCCGACGTAGTGGGTTTTGACTGTGTCACTTCCGTGCTTTTCAAAGACGTGTGAATTCCAAAATTTGTTTTTCCTCTCCCAAAAAGCTTTTTTTGGTTTTTGAAAAAAAATCCTCATGGCATGAAATAGAGCTTTGCAAGCTGGTCACAATGGTGTAAAAAACGAAAAATGACCCAAAATTGACATGTGGGGTTTTGACTTTGGACGGCAGAATGTGTTGGACTTGGTGCTTCATGCTTCCTTGTCTGCCGTTTTCTTTGTTTGTTAGCCATTGCCGCAAGATACATAGGTGCCTCTACTATCGAGTCTAAAAAATCGGGAGGGGCAAACCATCAACATTTATTGTTTCTTTGCATATAAAAAGGTATACAAATTTAACAAAGAGGGTATTTAATGCAGGAAATTTCAATACGTTTATGAAAATAATGCAACACGTAAAGCTGATGCAGGCGATGTAAGGCGCCAAACCTTTCACTTACTTTTTTTGCGGTCCTTCTTCCGCTGTTCATGGCCTGTGGACATTAAAAAATATAGTTAACATTAGGAATAGAACCACTTAACCATGTAATTCTGTTAACATTACATGGTTATGCATGAGAACATAAATTTGGCCGGGGCGTCGCAAGTCCATCTACGACACGTCGCAAGTTACGACACATGTCCCGTCGCAAGTTGTGTCGTAGCGAAAAAGGAGGGATGTTGAGGAAAGAGGGGTTTGTCGGAGGATACGACAGAACGTAGCTACGACGAGGCTTAAATACCCGCTTTACTCGAGAATTTAACCCGCGCACCGACGGGGGGGGGCGGATATCCGCCCCCCCTGAGGTTTTTCGCGAATAGCGGGAAAACCGTGGCGCGTAGCGCCGCGAAATTTGGTATGACTATTCCCTTATCAATTTTACACATGGTGTGCAAGTTTGAACCTCCTACCTTTCAAGGTCAGGTCACCAGGTCACTTTGAATGACCCAACCTCAAGTCACTTTTTTGCAACTTTGTCACCGTGCCAGAGCTACAGTAGATGTCGGAGGCCTTTGAAAGTCGCAGGATGTTATTAGGTCATTAGTAGCTACAATTTGTATATCTCGGAATTTTGATATCGGTGACCTAAGGTCAGGTCAATTTCGCGACCTCCCCATTATAAGTCAATGGGGGAAAAATCAACTCCCTGTTTTTACCACTAAAACGGGTCGGAATGGCCCCATATACCATACATGACTTCATATACGATCAACCTTCACTACCTTGAGGTCTGTTTTGCTGTTGGGCAGCTGTGAGGTCATGTGACGTCATCAAAGGTCACCAAAGGTTTTTGGCCAATAACTCCGTACAGGAACAAGATACAGACGCGTGGATGGTCTCATTGTGTTCAGCTCGTCAAGACGCATCGAATGATATACATGATGACCTCGAGGTCACGTGACCTGAGGTCAACCTTTGACCTTGACCTTTCGAGGTCAACATATATATCATTCGATGCGGATTGACGAGAGGATCACGATGAGGCCCTTAGTTTGTTCCTATCTCGACTAATTCGAAAGTTATTCGAGAAAAACTATCTCCATATTTAGCGCCGCCATTTTGACTTTTTCGACCCCTGTGACGTCATCTTTGACCTGACCTGAAAATGACCTTAGTAAAAATTGTAGATCTTGACCGTGCGTATCCGATGCCGTTTACCGCTTGTCGCTATCTTGCTTCGTTCTCGAGATCTCAGGGGGGGGGCGGTCATCCGCCCCCCCCCCCCCGTCGGTACTAAGTTGGCGCAGACCCCCGTCGGTGCGCGGGTTAAAAGGCTACACGATCAGCTGATCCCGTAGTAAACGTCAGTAAGGTCGAAAACTCTATCACGCATAACGGAACATTCGCCTTTCTGGTTTGAGAGCTTATGAGACAGCCAGGTCAAGCATGTTCTCTGATTCTGAAGCTTTGTCTCAACTGGGTGACTTGTGATCGCTAACGCTCACATAATTTGCCATAAAATTTGGGGTCGATCACAGGAGATTCGTGGCTAAAGAGCATCTAGAAGCTATGCTTTAGAAGAAATGAGTTCAGAGAGTTTGAAGTCACAGAGAGGTAAGAGAGTTGAAGTTGGAGGTCACAATTGGAGGTTACAGAGGTCATCTGGGACACGTCAGGTCACAGAAGTCAACTTGGGGACACGTCAGGTCACAGAGGTTAACTTTGGGTCATCACAGAGCTCAATTGGAGGTCAACTGGGACACGTCAGGTCACAAGAGTCAGCTTGGGGTCATCAAAGAGCTCAATTGGAGGTCACGGAGGTCATCTGGGACACGTCAAGTCACAGAGGTCAACTTGGGGTCATCACAGAGCTCAATTGGAGGTCATATGGGTCATCTGAGATACGTCAGGTCACAGAGGTCAACTTGGGGGTTATCACAGAGCTCTATTGGAGGTCATGGGGGTCATATGAGACACGTCAGGTCACAGAGGTCAACTTGAGGTCACCACAGGGCTCAATTGTAGGCCATCTGGGGACACTTCAGGTCACAGAGGTCAACTTGGGGTCATCAGAGACCTCAATTTGAGATCAGCTGGGACACGTCAGGTCACAGAAGTCAGCTTGGGGTTATCAGAGGTCACTTAGAGGTCATAGAGGTCATCTGGGACACGTCAGGTCAGAGAGGTCAACTTGGGGTCATCACAGAGCTCAATTTGAGATCATCTGGGACACGTCTGGTCACAGAGGTCAGCTTGGGCTCATCACAGAGCTCAATTGGGACACGTCAGGTCACAGAGGTCAGCTCGGAGTCATGAGAGAGCTCAATTGGAGGTCATATAGGACTCGTCAGGTCACAGAGGTCAACTTGGGGTCATCACAAAACTCGGAAGTCATCTGAGACACGTCAGGTCACAGAGGTCAGCTCGGAGTAATGAGAGAGCTCAATGGGAGGTCACGGAGGTCATCTGAGACACGGCAGATCACAGAGGTCAACTGGGGTCATCACAGAGCTAAATTGGAGTCATGGGGGCCATCTGAGACACGTCGTTTTTGGAATTGGGAGAATCTTTTGGGGGATGCCCCTCGCAACGTCCAAGATCGCCTTTCTGGACTCGCCAGTAGTTGCTGGAATGATATAAGGCTGCTTTGTATCCCTGAATACCCCAATGAATTTGAATATAACATATTATGCACCATTTTTAACACTCGCTGGCACGGATTGAGGCCTCACAGATGACCCGTCGGTTCAAGCTCTATAACTCGCGTTAGCGTCAACGGATTGTAACCAAATTTTAACTCAAGTTCAAACAATTTTACACTAACCATGTAAATTTCGTGACCATGGCCCGAATGACCTGTGACCTGTGACCTCTTCCTCAAAGCAAGGTTAGCTTACGACACAACTTACGACTGCTATTTCAAATTCGTAAGTTGTGTCGCAAATCAGGCAACTTGCGACAGGCTTTACTACTTAAAGGGACTATCCCACCTTTAACATGGGGTTTGAGTTGAGATAGCCAAGTTTGCGGCGAGGTTCAGAAACCTATATCTATCTAGGTTGCAACCCCCGCGGCCTCCTGGTGTTGAAGAAATTCGTTCCCTTCATTTGAAAATGGGCCTTGTACAAGGCCCTATCTTCAACATGGAGCGACCGTTAGTGTGACGTCACCTCGTTTAGTCGTTCTGATTTAAATGGGTTTGTTCGTTGAAAAATCGCTTAAAACTTGGTCTGAACTTTGTTGTGGTGCCTACAAAGTAAAAAGAATCTGCTTTATGACAGTAATGTGGCCTGGGGAAGGAGGTAATTTTGGGCTGTGACGTCACATATTTGAAAGTTTGTGTTTGGAATATGGGAAGTCTAAGATGTTTAATGAAAAATAAATGCCAGAACCGTGTTCCTGGTCATCCAATCTATAAAGTCGGGCACAATTTAACTGGTTTTAATAACATTTTAGAAGGTGGGATAGTCCCTTTAAGTAACGCTACTCATCGATTGATCCCTCCAAAAACGACTTACTACACAACTTGCGACACGTCGCAGTTACGACGAGGCTTACGACGCTCTGGATTCCTCCGGCCAAAAAGATCTTTTCGCTTCATGTCTTGTTAAAGATTTTGAGTTTGTCGTTTCGTTAGCACGACGTCCCCTAAACCTGCACCTGTCTACTGCTTTTTTTTTGCCACCCCGAACAAGAACGACTGAGGAGGGGGGGGGGGGGCTTGATACGACCCCACTTACGTTTCGCTCCCATGGAACTAAAAACAGCAAATTTTCATGGGAAAGGGGCTCATGAGTCCTCGCTCCCTAACTACATCAATATTTAGAGGGTTTGCATGATAAAAGCCAGCATTAAAAATAAAAATGGCGCTTTTCAGCACGAAACGCTACGTGTCTCGAAAAAAAAAACATAAAAGCTAGAACAATTAAGATAGCATTCGATAACTTAGAACAAGCCCTATCGAGCTTTATCAAAATATTTTGTCTCAATACGTTAAGCTCAAGATTTCACCAAAGGAGACGCAGTGAGTGTTGCTTAAATACTTTTTTTGCATATGACATTTCATATGTAACAGATTTAGCAAAATTGCAAACGAGGCCGAGGGTAGACGAGGTTGGGTGGCGGGCGGCGCTTCACGCCGCCATCGAGCTGCTATTGCAAAAAAAAAAATCACCCATGGGTCGGATTCCCTCCCTCCTCAGACGGACGTGAGTAAAGGCATTCTCGCATGGACAATGCAGTTATTGAGCGATACGCTTATTATCCTGCATCGATCGCAGTGCTTCAATAAATGCATATGAACTCACCTATGCAATTGCCCTCCCACTATAAAACTTCAGGCCGGACTATAGTCTGTTCCATATCAAGCTTGCGGTCGGAGTCCCCTTGGCAGTTCCAGGCAATTCGCTGAGCGCGCTACTCCATTCAATAATTTGAGTCTTAGAATGTAAGATGTATGCACAGAAATCACGCACTGCCTTCAACAGAGCACTTCAGCCGCAAGCTTGACATGGAACACACTATAGATGTAGTGAATGCGCCTCACCTCCTTCATCGTCCTCTTGGCGATCATCAGCCGGACCGCCCTCATTTTCAGAGCCTGGCTCGTCGAAGTCCTCTGAAAAACCGTCTCTGTCAGATTTAAGAATATGTGTGATGCAAAATAAGTGCCTGCCATAATGGGCAAGCATTTCTGAAAAAAAAACGCTGAACGGAACATATGTGCTACGGTGGTACCCGGACTGCTTTGGCTATCCGCGCTCGTCCTTAATCTGAAGTACAGCACCATGGGTCTGCATATAACCTAGTAGTACCAGTGAACTTTAACGGTCTTACATTGCCTTCGCTCTGTACGATTCTCTTCATGGTGTTATTGCATTGCCTCTTTAACACTACATTGCAAATTAATGCTTTAACTGCATGAAATGTCTGCTAAAATGACAGACGAATGGTGATGTTACGATTAGCACATGTACAAACGATTAGTTACCTTCAGTGAGCATCTCCTCCAGGCTCCGTCCGCTATATTTTGAGAGGCATCCTTCGTCCAGCTTCATCATCAGGATGGAGGCACGCGTCAGTTCGTGAGTAGCGTCTGACAGTCTGTAGTACCCACGATGCACGTCTTTGTCATGTCCCATGTGCCGGGTGAGCACCTCCATATCGAATTCACCCATCTCTAGAATCTGGGACGTTGTAGCACAATATTTCCGTAGTTTTGTTGCATGGAAGAGATCTGCCCTGTTTAGTGCCATGTCCGACAACTGCTCTTTAAGCACCACGCCTGCGTTGTAGTGTCCTGTAGTCCTCGCCAGAGGGTTTGCGAACAGATACTTGTTATCCTTGTCAATGTACGTCTCCCGGTTGTCTACCAGTAGCTGCAGCGGAGCCGCGCAGTCGCTCGGTATCAGGGTGGGGACCTTGTTCCCGCACTTGCCGCGGGACATGACGACGTCGAGCTCGTTGAACAACTTCTTTTCTGTTTCACCCATTGACTTGTTCACTTCTTCTACCGTCTCTTGTTTGTACATCTCTCGGTTGATCCATGATTGCAGCAGGATGCTGCTAAGCTCCTTAGGACGGCGTTTGTTGAATACTAGCAAACGGGCGAGAACCGCTTTGCTCAGCCTTGCATAGTCTGTCATGCCATGTATTCCCTTTTCTGTCATTTCTTTCACTCGTTCCTTCATTTTTTCGGTGAAAAGCTTCAAATCGCTGGTAAAGGGCAGCATGTCTTTCTTGTCATACTTGTTCGACTCGCGGTTCTTCAGCGCTACGCTGCTGATCTTCACATTCCAGAATTGGTCCACGTGATACAAGAACGCCTCAGCATCTTTCACTTCGCTTTCTTCTTTCTTGATCAGCGCAATGCCCTTCTTGAGAGCAGCCAGCTGTCGTAGTTCGCCTCCAATCCGCATGGCCTTTGAAGGAGTTTTGTATGTGGGCAGCCCCGTGTGGGCGTTTAGCTTGTCCTGCTCAAACCCACAGACGGATTTGGTGGCACTTACAACCGTATCAAATCCTTCGCCATTGATCAGCTCTTGCATGCTCTTTCCGGCTGCTTGGACAACTTCGCCCATCATCCTTAGGCGCTGGCTTATCTGCGCAAAACCCGACCTTCCAAGTTTCGCGTGCAAGTTGGCACCCCACTTCTTCAGGAGTTCATCGTTCTTTATGGTCTTCGTAACTGCATCGTCGTGCATACGAGACAATATGTCCTTGTGATACCCAGTATTTTCTTCTTGGCCGTCACTCAGGAGCGTCCGGCTCTCTGCCAGCACCGTGGGAATGTCTGGGCATTCTGTTTTGCGAGCCACACAGTGATGTTTTATGTGCTGCATCATGTTGGTTTTAACCACAAAAAGATAGCAGTAAGGACATGGCACGTAGTCGTCCACGGACGCCTGGTCCGACTTCCTTCCCAAGATCATGTCACCTTCACCCCTTTGTAGGACGAGTTTGTTGTGCTCCATGTTGCCTTTGTTGATCATCACGGTGATTTTCATTTTTCGTTCCTGCTCAGAATCACACTCCTGTATATCCTTGACTTCCTTCTCGTCACGGTGGACCGTCTTGATATGGCGCCATATCAGATTTCTCTTTTGCTTGCAATATATGCAAACATTTTTTTTCCGCACTTCGCCGCACGATGCGCCGTTCCTCGCCGACTGAGATGTACGCGACTGAGAACTGTGCTGGGGCGGAGCCACCTCAACACCGTCGCTGACATCAGACTCAGCTCCCTGTTCTCCGTATTCGTTCTCCTCCAAATGGTGGTTCTCGGGAGCCGTGATCTCTGTTTGATTGCACATCAAGTGCTCAGGAAAAGTCCATGTGCCATGGTCCCCTGCATCCTGGACTGAAGCCCTCGAAGTAGAGCAGGTGGGTGACATAAGGTCGTACTCGCTTGCAGAGAACGGCGTCATGTCGATCAGTTCAGTTGGCAGTGCTGTTGAATAAGAGGTTTTTACTGACCCACAAACTCCCGTCTCAGAGGTAGGTGGGGAAACACGAGACGGGGCTCCAACCGTCGCCCCAGTAGTTGTACACAGATGAAGAGCATCCCATCTTCTAGCGTCCGGGGTCGGGACGGGCGGCAGGCCTCCAGCCGCAGTCTCGGAAGTCGCACGCAGATGACGGGCATCAGCCCGCCTTCCCGCTTCAGAGGTCGGGACGGGCGGCGGGGCTCTGGCCGCAGTCTCAGAAGTCTCACGCAGATGATGAGCACCCCACCTTCTAGCGTCCGCGGTCGGGACGGGCGGCGGGCCTCCGGTCGCAGTCTCAGAAGTCTCACGCAGATAAAGAGCATCCCACCTTCCAGCGTCCGGGGTCGGGACGGGCGGCGGGGCTCCGGTCGCAGTCTCAGAAGTCTCACGCAGATGAAGAGCATCCCACCTTCTAGCGTCCGGGGTCGGGACGGGCGGCGGGCCTCCGGTCGCAGTCTCAGAAGTCTCACGCAGATGAAGAACATCCCACCTTCCAGCGTCCGGGGTCGGGACGGGCGGCGGGGCTCCGGTCGCAGTCTCAGAAGTCTCACGCAGATGAAGAGCATCCCACCTTCCAGCGTCAGAGGTCGGGACGGGCGGCGGGGCTCTGGCCGCAGTCTCAGAAGTCTCACGCAGATGATGAGCATCCCACCTTCCAGCGTCCGGGGTCGGGACGGGCGGCGGGGCTCCGGTCGCAGTCTCAGAAGTCTCACGCAGATGATGAGCATCCCATCTTCTAGCGTCCGGGGTCGGGACGGGCGGCGGGCCTCCGGTCGCAGTCTCAGAAGTCTCACGCAGATGAAGAGCATCCCACCTTCTAGCGTCCGGGGTCGGGACGGGCGGCGGGCCTCCGGTCGCAGTCTCAGAAGTCTCACGCAGATGAAGAGCATCCCACCTTCTAGCGTCCGGGGTCGGGACGGGCGGCGGGGCTCTGGCCGCAGTCTCAGAAGTCTCACGCAGATGAAGAGCATCCCACCTTCCAGCGTCCGGGGTCGGGACGGGCGGCGGGGCTCCGGTCGCAGTCTCAGAAGTCTCACGCAGATGAAGAGCATCCCACCTTCTAGCGTCCGGGGTCGGGACGGGCGGCGGGCCTCCGGTCGCAGTCTCAGAAGTCTCACGCAGATGAAGAGCATCCCACCTTCCAGCGTCCGGGGTCGGGACGGGCGGCGGGGCTCCGGTCGCAGTCTCAGAAGTCTCACGCAGATGAAGAGCATCCCACCTTCCAGCGTCAGAGGTCGGGACGGGCGGCGGGGCTCTGGCCGCAGTCTCAGAAGTCTCACGCAGATGATGAGCATCCCACCTTCCAGCGTCCGGGGTCGGGACGGGCGGCGGGGCTCCGGTCGCAGTCTCAGAAGTCTCACGCAGATGAAGAGCATCCCACCTTCTAGCGTCCGGGGTCGGGACGGGCGGCGGGCCTCCGGTCGCAGTCTCAGAAGTCTCACGCAGATGAAGAGCATCCCACCTTCCAGCGTCCGGGGTCGGGACGGGCGGCGGGGCTCCGGTCGCAGTCTCAGAAGTCTCACGCAGATGAAGAGCATCCCACCTTCCAGCGTCAGAGGTCGGGACGGGCGGCGGGGCTCTGGCCGCAGTCTCAGAAGTCTCACGCAGATGATGAGCATCCCACCTTCCAGCGTCCGGGGTCGGGACGGGCGGCGGGGCTCCGGTCGCAGTCTCAGAAGTCTCACGCAGATGAAGAGCATCCCACCTTCTAGCGTCCGGGGTCGGGACGGGCGGCGGGCCTCCGGTCGCAGTCTCAGAAGTCTCACGCAGATGAAGAGCATCCCACCTTCCAGCGTCCGGGGTCGGGACGGGCGGCGGGGCTCCGGTCGCAGTCTCAGAAGTCTCACGCAGATGAAGAGCATCCCACCTTCCAGCGTCAGAGGTCGGGACGGGCGGCGGGCCTCCGGTCGCAGTCTCAGAAGTCTCACGCAGATGATGAGCATCCCATCTTCTAGCGTCCGGGGTCGGGACGGGCGGCGGGCCTCCGGTCGCAGTCTCAGAAGTCTCACGCAGATGAAGAGCATCCCACCTTCCAGCGTCCGGGGTCGGGACGGGCGGCGGGCCTCCGGTCGCAGTCTCAGAAGTCTCACGCAGATGATGAGCATCCCATCTTCTAGCGTCCGGGGTCGGGACGGGCGGCGGGCCTCCGGTCGCAGTCTCAGAAGTCTCACGCAGATGATGAGCATCCCATCTTCTAGCGTCCGGGGTCGGGACGGGCGGCGGGGCTCCGGTCGCAGTCTCAGAAGTCTCACGCAGATGAAGAGCATCCCACCTTCCAGCGTCAGAGGTCGGGACGGGCTGCGGGGCTCCGGTCGCAGTCTCAGAAGTCTTACGCAGATGAAGAGCATCCCACCTTCCAGCGTCAGAGGTCGGGACGGGCAGTGGGGCTCCGGTCGCAGTCTCAGAAGTCTCACGCAGATGAAGAGCATCCCACCTTCCAGCGTCCGGGGTCGGGACGGGCGGCAGGGCTCCGGCCGCAGTCTCAGAAGTCTCACGCAGATGAAGAGCATCCCACCTTCCAGCGTCAGAGGTCGGGACGGGCGGCGGGGCTCTGGCCGCAGTCTCAGAAGTCTCACGCAGATGAAGAGCATCCCACCTTCCAGCGTCCGGGGTCGGGACGGGCGGCGGGGCTCCGGTCGCAGTCTCAGAAGTCTCACGCAGATGAAGAGCATCCCACCTTCTAGCGTCCGGGGTCGGGACGGGCGGCGGGCCTCCGGTCGCAGTCTCAGAAGTCTCACGCAGATGAAGAGCATCCCACCTTCCAGCGTCCGGGGTCGGGACGGGCGGCGGGGCTCCGGTCGCAGTCTCAGAAGTCTCACGCAGATGAAGAGCATCCCATCTTCCAGCGTCAGAGGTCGGGACGGGCGGCGGGGCTCTGGCCGCAGTCTCAGAAGCCTCACGCAGATGAGCATCCCACGTTCTAGCGTCAGAGGTCGGGACGGGCGGCGGGGCTCTGGCCGCAGTCTCAGAAGTCTCACGCAGATGATGAGCATCCAACCTTCCAGCGTCCGGGGTCGGGACGGGCGGCGGGCCTCCGGTCGCAGTCTCAGAAGTCTCACGCAGATGAAGAGCATCCCACCTTCCAGCGTCCGGGGTCGGGACGGGCGGCGGGGCTCCGGTCGCAGTCTCAGAAGTCTCACGCAGATGAAGAGCATCCCACCTTCCAGCGTCCGGGGTCGGGACGGGCGGCGGGCCTCCGGTCGCAGTCTCAGAAGTCTCACGCAGATGATGAGCATCCAACTTTCTAGCGTCCGGGGTCGGGACGGGCGGCGGGCCTCCGGTCGCAGTCTCAGAAGTCTCACGCAGATGAAGAGCATCCCATCTTCCAGCGTCCGGGGTCGGGACGGGCGGCGGGCCTCCGGTCGCAGTCTCAGAAGTCTCACGCAGATGAAGAGCATCCCACCTTCCAGCGTCCGGGGTCGGGACGGGCGGCGGGGCTCCGGTCGCAGTCTCAGAAGTCTCACGCAGATGAAGAGCATCCCATCTTCTAGCGTCCGGGGTCGGGACGGGCGGCGGGGCTCCGGTCGCAGTCTCAGAAGTCTCACGCAGATGAAGAGCATCCCATCTTCTAGCGTCCGGGGTCGGGACGGGCGGCGGGGCTCCGGTCGCAGTCTCAGAAGTCTCACGCAGATGAAGAGCATCCCACCTTCCAGCGTCAGAGGTCGGGACGGGCGGTGGGGCTCTGGCCACAGTCTCAGAAGTCTCACGCAGATGAGCATCCCACGTTCTAGCGTCAGAGGTCGGGACGGGCGGCGGGGCTCTGGCCGCAGTCTCAGAAGTCTCACGCAGATGATGAGCATCCAACCTTCTAGCGTCCGGGGTCGGGACGGGCGGCGGGCCTCCGGTCGCAGTCTCAGAAGTCTCACGCAGATGAAGAGCATCCCACCTTCCAGCGTCAGAGGTCGGGACGGGCTGCGGGGCTCCGGTCGCAGTCTCAGAAGTCTCACGCAGATGATGAGCATCCCACCTTCTAGCGTCCGGGGTCAGGACGGGCGGCGGAGCTCCGTCCATCGCATGGGTAGCCGGTCGCAGCTCATGAGTCGTCATAGTCAAGTCAAGTCCAGGATATTTGTGGTATACATGATACTCAGTGGTGTGAGGAGGGGTTTCATCCACGCGGCCGGCTGACCCAGGAGATGAAGGGAGGACTTCTGGAAAGAAAAGATATGGCAACGCATAAGGAAGCATGGCGGTAGGAGGATGAATGCTGTCTTGATTTTTTAACCATCACCAGTGATTCGGCGAGTGATTTTAAAATGTAGGATCAGGTAGTGAGCCAAAAAAAGAACAATGTCTAAAGAAAAACCAGAAAAACGATTGAATTATGATGTGTTGATTAGCATAGATACAAGTAGATTTGGGTGGACTGAGTAACTGGTAACAACACAAATGTAGGCACCATAGTCACGTCTTACCTCGTCCATTTTTACGTGAGTGACGCTGCGCGCCTTTATGTCTGCCACGGGAGTGGAGAGCAGCAAGCAGCATCCTCTTCCCATATGATCCAGCTATGCGCCCTGTCAAATATTGATAGCTATTAGCTAACATAAAATACTAAAGGAAGTTTCCCAGCCAGCAATTGGTTTGGCTCAAGTCCGTTTTGCCCTAGCGACTCCGGCACGCCAGATTTGGGCCGGTGTAAACGGAACGCCGTCGGAATAAGAGTTTGGGTCGATATGGCTCTATTCCGGTTAACCAGTCTTTGCCGTAGCGTTCCGGAGCTAGTATGGCTTCGGACCGACAAGTCCGGCCGGCACTAGCGAGCGGTGGCCTGACCTGACCTTGCCGGAGGGGCCGTGACGTCACCGGCGGGCGGTCAGAGCGAGTCGGCAGAGCCTCACTCTACGCGGCCCGAGCGAGCAGTGAGGATCGGTGAATAGGACATAGGGGAGGGAGGGGAGGGGAGGGGAGGGAGGGGAGAGAGAGAGAGAGAGAGAGAGAGAGAGAGAGAGAGAGAGAGAGAGAGAGAGAGAGAGAGAGAGAGAGAGAGAGAGAGAGAGAGAGAGAGAGAGGCGGCCGGCCAATAATTAGGCAGCCAACACTGAGTTGAATGAAGCACACGATGCTGACAACGTTACGGAGTTAACTATAAGATAATGTCATGCGTTTAATGTGATTGGATTTTTCACTTAAATGCTTTCTTCCTTTGTGACCCACAACCCCTAATTTGGGGAGGACAAGCTGCCCCAACGGTTCCTGACCTTATGAAAAGTTGTGGGGCACCGCCCCCACGGCCCCAGAGTTGTGGGGGCTAGCTGCCCCACTGCCCCCGGTTCCCGCGCCTATGTATGAATCTATGAAATTATGTTGGTATATTTCCGATTTCGATCCCTCCAGTTGGAGGGGCTCAAATACCTTACGAGCCCCCCTTCCCAGCCGAAAAGTTGGAGGGGCTCAGCACCCCCTAGCCCCCCCCCCCGGCTCCCGCGCCACTGCCCCCCCCCCCCAAGGCAAATCATGGGCATCATAGCATTTATTGCCCCCCCCCCCAAACTAACCGATGAGCCCCCATGGGGGTATGGGGCCCTGGCCCTTATTCGATTATCACGAGGCTCAAGAAACACACGCCAGCTATTCGCACAGCTCCCATACCGGTCTTTGAGGGTCCTACAATGACCTCTGAGGGTCCCTCAGTGGCGGTCATGCGCCCACCTTGACCGCTGAGCCCCCAGCATGACATTAAAAACTCAGACCACCAGCACGGCGCAGGTTAATAGCATCTGCAAATTTGAGCACTCTACTAAGCTATGCCTTCGTCGATTGTATTTACATAAATTTTGAACATGAGACCTAATACAGCTCTGAGGAACCCCAATCAGAACATTTTTCCCACCTTGCCCTTCACCCATTTAGCACTATACGCTGCTGGCGTCCTGTCAACCGGGTCTAGTATATTCCCCTTCATGCCTTGCAGCTTCAATTGCAATACTATCCTTATGTGTGGTACTTTATCAAACGCATTATTGAGGTCAAGGTATGCTACCTACATCAAACTGCTTTCTTTGCCAAAAGTGTTTGTAGGTATCTGTCGCAGCTTCAAAAAAGTCTAGGTTAAACATAAACAGCCTTTATTTAACTCATGCTGGATATTGCCTATCACACTGTTTTCATCCAAAGATTCTACCACTTTCCCCTAGATTATGGATTCCAATATTCTGCAAACCAAGGAATACTTCGACAGTGACTGTAACTCACCTCGTTTGGTATCCATCTGTGATTGGATAGTGGAGACTGACGCCAACCTGAAAACAAGTGTTATTGGCAGTCAAGGTGTGAGAGGTGCATACACTAAATATTGCCGCTTGTATCATTGAAACTTTTACATCCGTCCGCCCGCTCATTGCCAGCAACACCAACATGACTAGGGATCCAGCAAAAAGTGATTGATGTTCCCTCTCGGTCGAGGGCTGTCAGACGGAGAAGAATCTCCTGTACGAGGAGGTCGGTCGAATAGAATTGTGTCAAGGCCTGGAGACCACTCAATGAGTCAGATGGGCTCCTATGTAGCCACACTTATCTCCATAAAGGACCAATGCGCCGGTTTCTGAGAGACCTTGCCGGCTTCTGAGGGCCCTAGTAACGGCCAATGAGGGATCAGCTGCAATGGCTCCACACCCGTCTGTGATAGCCCCACGGCCCACACCAGTGTTTCTAAAAGCCACCACATCGGCACCTGCGAGGCCCCTCACGCCATCTCCAAGGGACCCACATCAGCGCATCGCCCGTAACCCTCGCCGTATTGTAGTAACATTAACCCTCGCCCGTATTGGTGTTTTTCCAGCCGCGAACGTATAGGTAAGGGGGCGGGGGCCCGTTGCCCCCCCCTTGCCGTTTCGCCTATGATTGAGCTAGAGTTTCGCAGAAAAAAAAACGAGCGTGTTGCCCGTGACGAGAGGAAACCGATGACACCCAATATTAAGGTCCTAGTTCATTGGTTGACCTTCCAGGTCAGGTCAAAGACCCAGAAGTCGGGAAAATCGGGACCTGTTAGAACGTCGTAGTGTGGCAGTGTGGCTGATATGGGGGCTTTCGGGGTGTTGATCACGAATATCATGTTAATTTTGATCACAGATGATGTCCTCATGCATTTTAACTGGGCCGGGTCAGGTCAGGTCAGGTCAACCAGTAGGGGTCCTGCCGGGTCTTCGCAGTAGGTGTCAACCGCCTCTGACAGCTTCGTAACATGTTACGAAGGCACCAAAACTACTTCGTTAATGTTCATATGGTTGCTAAATTCGAATTCAGCTCCAAAAACTAGCCTAGAAACATGTAAAACTCGAAAAAGTGAACCGAGGTCATCAAAGGTCAATGACCTGACCAGACCTTCAGGTGACCTTGACACCCACCCTAATGCATGGGGGCAACATCATATCACATGTTTGAACGCCTGAAACCACGAAAAGACTGGAAACGCGCGGCTAATGCGAGCCGACATACGCCGAACCGCGATTCCGGCCAAACATGGGCTCGAAAAGTAGGTCACAGGTCAAAGGTCATTTAGGTCAGGGTCATGAAATTTTTAGGGTAGGTGTAAAATTGAATAACCCGAGGGTACTGAAAGTTTCGTCGCGATCGGCCGCTTTTTACGCGAGTTATTCGCGAAAAACCGAGGGGGCCGTTCGACCCCTCCCCTACACGAACGTGGGTTAAGGGCCTACATCGGCGGCTCTGAGAGTCCCCAAACCAGCGTCTCTGAGGGCCACGTACCAGTGACTGGGCCAGTACCAGTGATGGCCTCTTACCAGCCTCTGAGTGTCCTTGCCAGTCTTAGTCTATGAACTATGAAAGGCCACTTTCCACTTTCAGGCCACTGTGCAGGGCCACGCACATGCCAATGATGGCCCCACCAGTGTCTCTAAGCCCTAAGGCCCCGCGGCCCGCAACGGCGGCTGTGAGGACTCAACACCAGCGCATCTGACGGCCTTTCACACCGGTGACTGAGGAGCTCGCTTGCTTCGTTTGCTCGTAAAATACCATGCACATTAGGCACACTCCTTGGGCATAAATGGTATTTTTACGTGCCAATTTTTAACATTTTCTCAGGGCAGACCGTTTTAAAGAGGCCTGTCTGCCAGTGGGACCGGACCCACCGTGCCCCCCTCCCATCGAAAGGTCCTGGATACGTCCCTGCCTGGGCTGACCCCGGGCCCCCGGGTGACTCGCGGGCCCCTTCAAGAGCAGGTGATCCCCTCGTGGGCGAAATCCTGGGTACGTGTCTGACGTACATCGTGCATAGTTAATCCAACAACTATTTGTCATGTTGATTTGATTTTTTAAAAATAAATTTAGTCCGAACCTTTTGATGGGAACACGGGCGTAGGAACGTCATGAAAAGTGGGTGGGCCACCCTGTCAAGGGGCCTCCTTTTCCAGGGGGCCTCCTATTTTCAGGGGCCTCCAACTTTTGCCTCGTCCTGCCGGCTGCTTTCAAGTATGACCTCCAAATCTAGCTTCTGAGATCGAGCAGATGTACCCAGGGGCGTAACCGCTTCAGCGAACAGTGCGGGAAGTCCGCACCATTTTTAAAACTTATTCTCCCTCCGATTTTTTTTTTTAGAATCTATATGCCGCGAACGGTGCATGACCCCTGAAAACCCTTACACAAATGTCTTCCTCGTTTCCCAGGTGCCCCCATTAGCTTTATAGGCGCCCTCTTTGGCATATAAGCGCCCTATGTATAGTCATCAGAGACATCCCTATATGTCCCACAGTCGCCCCGTTGTCGCATACAATGTGCGCTTATCATAGGCGTCTCTCTTTTATGGACACTTGAAGGCGCCTCTCTTTGCCATGCCGGCGCCCCTGTTTCTTATGAATGCACCCTCATGGCATCGATCCATTGCAGTGCAGACCTCTATTGCATGTGGACGCCCATATATGTAGGCCTCAGAGGCACCCCTCTTTCGCATTAAGGCACACCTAAGGGCTTCATAGGCGCCCTTCTATTGCACGTAGGTGCCCTACTGTCTCAGAACCGCTCCCCTTTGGCATGCAGACGCCCATCTTTCGACAGAGGAGCCGCTGTGGTTCTTAAGACGGCATGTTACTCCCAGACGCAGATGGGGCTCTCGGAGTCGGGACCTTCAGTCGATGATGGGTGCCCGCCAGATGTGGACCCTCGGAGACGCCGGTATGGGGCCCTCTGAGATGCCGGTATGTGGCCCTTAGAGACACCGGTGTGGAACCCTCAGATACTTCAGTGTGAAGCCCTTACAATTGCTGGTGTGGAGCTATGAATGCGCTGGCTTAAATCCCTCAGAGGCCGGTACATGGACATTAGAGCTCAGTGAGAGCTTGGCTTGTGTGGTGCCTTCAGTGGCCTTGTGGAGCCGTTAGACATCAACATTCAACATGGTGCTCTCAGGAGCCGGTGAGTCCTCAGAGTCACCGGTGTAGGGCCTTCAGAGCTCCGAGATACTGGTGTGGGGCCCTCAGAGGTGTCGGTGTGGGTCCTTCATATGTACTTATAGAGCCTTGAGATGCACAGGTGTGGTGGCCCACAGAGGCGCCGGTGTGGGGCCCCCAGAGCCACCGATATAGGGCCCTAAGAGACACTAGTATGACCCTCAAAGGCGCCGCTGTGTGGCGCTCATAAACACTGGTGTGGAGCCATCACAGGCGGGTGGAGCCGTTAGAGGCCGGAAAGGGCCCTTAGATGCCTACAAGGAGCCTTCAGAAGCCGGCGTGGCACCCTTATGGGAATAAGCGTGTCTACTTAGGACCCCTTGAGGTGCTCTCATGTGCTCTGTGGGGCTCTACCGAGCCGAAATATGGCCACGGCAAGTTGCCGCCACCTGGCTCTTCGGACTATCATTCTCAGGGGCCTCATCTGCCTAGTTTGAATAGAAGGGCCTCTCAGAAAATCAGTCTCATGGGCCTCCTCTGGCTAGTATAAATAGAAGGGCCTGTTAGACCATCAATCCTAGGGCCTCTTCTGGTTAGTATAAATAGAAGAGCCTCTCAGACCATTAATCTCAGGGGGCTCCTGTGGACAGTATAAATAAAAGGGCCTCTCAGACCATCAGTCTCGGGGGCCTCCCTAGAAAAGTGTAAATGTGGATAGAAGGCCCCCTCAGATTCATTAGGAGTGAACCTCTCTGACTATCAGTCTTAGGGGCCTCTTGTGGCCAGTATGAATATAAGAGCCTCTCAGACCATCGGTCCCAGGGGCCTCTTCTGACTAGTTTGGATAGAGGGCCCTCCCAGACCACCGGTTTCAGGGGCCTCCAGTGGCCAGTTATATGAACAGAAGGGCCTCACAGCCATCAGCCTCGGGGGCCTCTTCTGACTGGTGTGGATATGAGGGCCTCTCATACCATCAGTCTCAGGGGCCTCCTCTGCCTAGTGTGAATATAAGGGCTTCCCAGGCCATCAGTCTCAGGGGACTCTTCAGACTGGTGCCGGATTGAGGGACCTCCCAGTCCCAGACAGAAAGTTTTGGGGGGTCTCCTGTGGCCAGTATGAATAGAAGGGCCTCTCAGTCCATCAGTCTCATGGGCCTCTTCTGCCTGGTGTGATTATAAGGGCCTCTCAGGTCATCAGTCTCAGAGGCCTCCTCTGACTACAGTGTAGATGGATAGGCCTCCCAGACCATCAGTCTCAGGGGCCTCTTCTGACTATTGAGGATAGAGGGGCCTCCTCTGACTAGTGAGGGTAGGGGGCCTCGGCTAGACCGCCAGTGTCAGGGGCCTATTCTGACTAGTGTGGATGGAGGGGAGGGGCCTCCCAGACCACCAGTCTCAGACCTCCGACTAGTGTGGATAAAGGGGCCTCCCAGACCGCCGGTGTCAGTGGCCTCCCCAGACCAGTGTGGATATTGGGGCCTCCTCAGATCCACTAGGGCCTCTCAGGCCATCAGTCTCAGGCGCTTCGACTGTCAAGTATGAATAGAGGGCCTCCTTGGATCCATCACGGCCCCTTGGAGTCCGTGCGTGGGGATTCGTGGAACTTATTTTTACCAAGTTTGTTTATTATGGGAGGTGACGACGTCCTCTCAAATCGAGACGAGGGCCTAGAGTAAAAAGTGGGTGGGCCAAAACACATGGTTGGCCCCCACTCGAAAAGTGGGTGGGCACTTACCCACCTGCCCACCATTGGTGTACCCTATGTTCCAGTGTTGCAAAAGTTGCCGCTGATTGGTGTCTCCAGACACCAAAGATTTTTGTACTCAGTACTCATCATAGAAAAAAATATAATTTTGTACTCACTTTTCAGGGAAACTGAAATCAATGGGTAAACCCCATAACGATAGCATGCCAGTCAAAAGTTAAGTGTCCACTGAGTTAGAAATAAATGTAATGTAACAAAAACAAGCATTACCCAGCCACAGCCCACAACAATCACAAAGTTTAATTCGCCGAAAGTAAAGTCTTTCAATCACTGGAAGAAATTACCCAATCTACAACCACAACCTACAACCTAAAACCTACAATCTACAGCATCACATATGGTAGCTCGTGCTATGTCTGCCCTACCAATGCCAAATTTATAAGCATATAGGGAGTGACCATGTGCTAATTTAGTAAAGGAGAAAATGTAAGCAATTAATTTGTGCAGTAGCATAAGTCACAACTAAGAAATTGGCCAAACATGTCAAAATAGCAATAACAGCAGTGTCCAAGAGCTAAGTGGATTTCTTAAAGGCAATTCCGAGCATTCCGAGCCATTGCTAGATTTTTCATTTATCTTCTTTGATGGGGTAAGAAATCAAATGACATTTTTGTAAGCAGATTTCAGAACCTATCCATACAACTTATGTAAATAATAAAATGATTACAGGCAGTAAAACAAAATTGTTTAAGTTTTTAACCAATGCAGGTTATCTACGAAGGTAGTCGTAAAGCAGGCGTCACACTTCTTTTTGCAACCAAGGAAAGGCGCTCTACCCAAAGTTGCTTTCTTATCGAACCAAACCAAACCAAACTGAACCTAACCTTACCTACAACCTACAACCTAGAATCTAACCCCTAAACCACCTAAAATCTACAACCTAACCTAGTACCTACAGCGCCTCTCCTTGGTTGCGAAAAGAAGTGTGACGCCTGCTCTACTACTACCCCTACGAAGCCCCGAAACATCAATACCCAATAGGTACCCATATCAT